>NW_005842706.1:499058-511030 GCF_000455745.1 Alligator sinensis
CTTCATGAAGCTTGCATAAAATTGTTTATATTCTTCATATAAATACATGGAAATCATTCATCAGGAAGCTTTTATCATTGGTACAATGCCACATACCTGACACAAGGAAAGAAAACCACAGATGCAACAAAAGCCACTAGTGGTTAGTTAAACCAAAATAAATACAAATTAGAAATAAGGCACACTGTTAAAACTGAGGGGAAATAACCATTAGAAGCAGCTAGCAAAAGAAAAGACATATTCTCCCTTATGGAAGTCTTAAATCCATACTGGCTGCCCTTCTAGTAGATATGGCCTACTCATGAGTTACTCAATACAGAAGTAAGGAGATGGTCTGTGCTATGTTACTTACACTAGGACAGTGATTCTCAACCAGGCTGCCATGTTACCCTGGGTTGCCTTGATAGATGTCATTGGGTGCCAGAGTGCCAAGCAACATTAGCACTATTAGGTGTACAAACATGATTCACACCTAGACATAAACCTGGAGATTTAAAATAAGGTTAAAAACCATGTTGTCCTGTTGCAGTGTTCATGATTTTTTTTTTTTTTTTGGCAACAAAAGGATTGCTTTATTATTCTTCTCTAGTCAAACAAAACCCAAGTGAAAACAGAGCTGGCATTTTCAGATGGGTACCTCAAGCCCATCAACAGGTGCCTTGAGTCTGAAAAGGTTGAGAGTCCCTGCACTAGGACAACAAATATTCCTTGGTACCTATTATTTGCCTATACTATTACAGCATGGATTTCAAAGTACAGTCCATGGGCCCAAAAGGGTAGGTAGGTACAAAGGGTCTTTTCCTCAAAGGAATCAGGTCAACAGTGAGGATATGGCCATTGACTGCTTAGGAGTAATTGGCTGACAAACCTCAGCAGCAGTCCTATAAAATACTGTTATTGATGAATGATGCCCTTTGAAACAAACATACCTAAGTGGAAGGTCATATGCATTCCTCTTCTCCCTCTTCTCTCCTCCACCTGAATGGGTATTTTCACAGAAACTCAGGGAGCTGACCTAAAACATTCAATTAACAACACAATTCAGCTGCATAAGTCCCACCTATGCCATTTGGTGTGCCACATCATTGTCACTCAAGACTTCATGAGTCTGGAACTTGAAAGGCACCTCCTTGACATGTGTTATGTGCTCTGCAAGCCTAAGAGCTTTTTGCCCAAAGAGGAAGAAATAAGAAATTCCATGGAGGATGGCCTTTTCAGAGACCATGTGCTGCCATTTCCAGGCCCAGGAGACAAGCAGTTTCTGGTGGAAATGGATAGTTCTGAGGACCTGGTATGATAATATGTGACAGTACAACTTTGGGATAAACAGAGACAGGTTCTTTGAGATCTGTGTTGAGCTGGCCCAATTACTCGAGAGACAAGTCACCAGCATGAAGGTGGCCCAGATCATTGAGAAATAGATAGAAACTGTCACGACTTCTGAAAATGCTTGACAGCCACCAGCCTCTAATTTGTTGTTCACTGCTGCAGCATGGTCAAGTCCACAGGTGTACTGGCTGTTTACATGGTACACTGAGCCATCTAAGAAGATTCTGTCACTATGTTTTACCCACTTCTTCACTACAGGGTTGCTTATAGCTGGATTCACTGTATTGAATTTCCTAACTGAATCAAATCTATTCATGGAACTTAAGTCCATTTCTGGCAACAGCACAGCACAGCACACAGTATTTGGACATTTATGGTGTTTAAAAACATATGTTTTTTGGTTTACAACAACATTAATTAATTATCATTTACATTACTAGGTCTTTAGACAGTGGTGCCCTACCCAAAGTCTGTGTCTCACCTCTGGAAACAGTTAGGCAAGACTTCCTTATAAGAGTGCTCTGATTGTTTTGGTGTTCAGGAGGCTCTGTTAGAGGCCTGACTGCAATGCAAGAGGTCAGGGCTGGACCCTAGGTGAGGATCAGGAATGGGAAAGTTCAGGGAAGCTGCTACACCCTGATCAAAGTTCTGGAACTGCAGTAAAAGCTGTGTGTTTTCTCCCTTCACCCTTGTTGGCACCTGGGAAGGTTACCCATTGCCTGGCCCTAGTTATGTCAATTCTCTAGTCCCACCATGTTTTCCATCTGTACTCAAGGAAGACCAGGTTTCAGCCAGAAACTGAGCAAGTTCTTGATGAGAAAATCCGACACAAAAACAGTCCAGCAGCAACCCCATGTTGCATCCTTTCAGCTTAAGATATATGCATATATAGACTGGCAGTCACATTCAACCAAACATCACAAGGCTGAATAACACTTCATTCCAAAAGGAGACCTGTAAATAATAGGAGACACTAGAAGACTGTGCTAATATTATTCAAAGGGCATTTTTGCCACTTGTTATTATATGGAGAAGTTGTATGGAGAAAAGGCTTCACGGTAGAAAAGTCAGAATGTCGACAGCATTGCTGTAGATTTATTAAATCTATGTTTAAGTATGCTTCTAACGGCTATGTCACAACGCCCCTTGGTTTCTTGTGTTTTCCCTCAGTAAAAATCATCCCCAAAGGCACTTTAAGCATTCTGCAATCTGTTTTACCACTTTGCTATTTCCTTCATCCTTATACTATTTCCCCCCAAGGAAGGAAGAGCTTTGGAGTCTATGGGAGAGAAGAACCACACGGCTGTGACAGAATTCATCCTGCTGGGATTCAGGAGTGGTCCTGGGACTCAGGTCCTGCCTTTTATGGTATTCCTTCTGATTTACATGGCAACTGTGCTGGGGAACACCACCATGCTTCTCATGATTCAAATCGACCTTCGCCTTCACACTCCCATGTATTTCTTCCTCATGAATCTATCTCTCTTAGACCTCTGCTACTCCTCAACTATTGCCCCCAAAGCCATGGCCACCTTCCTACAAGGCAGCAAAACCATTTCCTACTATGGATGTGCTGCTCAGCTGTTCTTTTTTGTTCTCTTTATCACCACAGAGGCCTTCATCCTGGCAGCAATGGCATACGATCGTTACACAGCCATCTGCAACCCACTCCTCTATCCTGTCACCATGTCCAAAAGGGCCTGTGTTCAGTTAATTTTGGGCTCCTATATCTGTGGTGGCACCAATTCTATAGTGCAAACAAGCTTCACCTTTGCATTGAGCTACTGTGGAGCTAAAGAAATCAACCATTATTTCTGTGACGTTCCCCCCTTGCTAAGCCTGTCCTGCACAGATATGCACATCAATGAACTGGTAATGTTTGTTTTATCTGGTCTTCTCATAGTGATCACCTCAGGAATCATCCTCATATCCTACTCCTACATCATCTATGCCATTCTTAGGATTCGCTCTGCCAAGGGCAGGCTCAAGACCTTATCCACCTGCTCCTCCCACATGGTGGCTGTGGCTTTATTTTTTGGGACCGTTTCTTTTATGTATGCCCAGCCGGGTTCTCTGTCTTCCCCACATCGGAGCAAGGTGGTGTCTGTGTTTTATACCCTTGTTACTCCCATGCTGAATCCCATCATCTACAGTCTCAGGAACAAGGATGTGAAAGATGCTTTGAGGAGAATCATAGGTAGGAAAATTCTAAGATTATAAAAGCATTCATCTGTCCTTCTGTCTGTCCATAACACTTTATTTGCACTCTGATTGTTTGTCTGAAACAACCTATTAGAGTGCTCCAACAGTGTTCCAGACAGGGGGTGGCGGTGTGGCCCCTCAGTTCCCACTGTCATGGCAGTGCTATCCTTACTGTCCCCCAGCATGGCTGGAGCAGGGGAACAAGGACAGTGGCACTGGAGGCGGTGGCAACATGGGGTGCTGGCCAAGGGGGATGCGGGGATTGTGGGGCAAGCTTGCCCTCATCCCCTCTGCCTGGGAGGTGGTGGAGTGGCAGGGGGAGTTCACGGAGCCGGACAGGGGGGCACACAGGGCCGGAGGCAGAGCAGCGGCAGCGCAAGGCAGTGGGTGGTGGCACTCCGACACCCGCCCCCCGCAATCATTCTTGATGAGCAGTTGGCTAGTTATTTAAAATAAGCCTCTTCTATGAATGTAGACCTAAACTACACTTCAGAGCAACCAAATCACAAATAACTAAGCAGTATTTGCATGCTTCTGTTCATCTGTTTGTCTCTATATAATTTTCATTCACAACCATTTTCCCTTTATATTCATATCTATCTGCCTTTTTTAGAGCTCTCCTAAATTATGGTGCATCATTATAGGTATAAATGTTTTATTACCCCATATTTTTTTTAAATATCTTTCAACAGCAGCATCCAGTTAGTTGGGGCTATTTTTTAAAGTTTTTTTTTAAAGCACTGTCAGCTGGGGCAGGTAGGGCAGGCATGGGGGGAGGGGCTGGGGGAGCAGGCAGGGGATGGGGCCTGGCAGGGGTCCCCCCATGGTCCCCTCCATGGTCCCCTCCCCTCTCCCCTGCCCCCACCCTCTACTTACCAGCTCCAAATCTGGATGCAGCTCCCTGCTGCAGCCACTGGGGAATGCCCAAATCATTGAAGCTCTCTGAATCTTTTCCGAAGATTCGGAGAGCTTTGAATCGATTCAGACCTTTTTATTGGTCCCCTAATTTGATTCAGATTTCAAGATTCAGCCACCGAATCATGCCTCCAAATCAAATCAGCATCCAATTCTTCATACAACCCTAAAGGTGACCTCCTTTTAATGCTTTACGGTAGAGCAATACACCCTGCTATTTCATGACGGGCTTAAGAAAGGATTAGAAAAAGCATTCACCCTTGCAGTCACCTAAGGTTTTACCACTGACTCCAACAGGACTGTTTTATGTCAACAAATATCATTTGAACGTTTCAGGTTTTTTAAAAAATGCAACATGCCTTCACCTAAATCAGAAACCAGGCCTCTTAGTTATACCTGGAGCAATGGGGAAAGACTAAATTGACTCAAAGACTTGAGGAGTGTGGACTAGGAGCACACTAAGGCACCTGAGAGAAGAGGATTTCTACAGAGAAACGAGCTGTATTACATACAATAGTTCCCAATCAGCATTTAATCAGCATCCTTTAATGAAAGCCCGTGATTAATGGGTAGAGCCTCGATAAAATTGTGATTTGTATTTTTTATGAAAATCATTACATTTAAGTTATTTTCATGAAAAATGCAATTTGTAACAAAATGTCATGGTATGGCCACTTGCTGGGGAGTTCCCCAACAAGCAGCCATATCATGACATTTCATTGCAACAAGATGGCTGATGCAGGCTAGGGAAAACCTCACCAGCCAGAAGCCAAAGCCTAGCAGCCCAGTGGAAGGGGAAAGGTTCACAAAAGGGACAGGGGGAGTACAGAACTTGGTGTTGGGTTGGGGAGGGGATGTATCCTCCTCCACGTGGGAAAACTTGGGCACGGGTGGTTGGGAGCACCTGGTGGCTGCCTTGGCAGACTGCCCTGGCACCAGATAGAGGAGGCACTGTTCCCTTCTCTGGGTGGGAAAACTGGGGCATCAGGGGTTGGGGGTGTGGGAGGAGAACACACACATGGAGGATCAAACAGCCCCTTTCCTACTGGGTGCCACGGGTGCCTCCCAAGGCATTCCCCAGGTACCCCAATCCCCTAAGCCTCAGTTTTCCTGTCCCAAGTAGCAAACAGCCCTCCCCTTCCTACCACCATGCCTACCTCTTCCAGTGAGACTGGAGTGGGGTGAGTTTTTGAGCAGTGATCAGAGGCCTTGGGAGAAAGGCGTCTGCTGCTGCAATTAAACTTGGTCCTAAACCTGCCCCCTCAGCCATTCAGGGGGTGTGGGGAGGTGCTACACTCTGGGCACAAAAATGGCAGCCCCCACCACAATCAGGCCACAATGTCAGCGAGTTGGGCCTGTGCTTTACACCAGGCCCTATACATAGGCAACGTTCATGGAAAGACTTAGCACGGCATTGGGATTTGTTTTCTGTCCTTCCAAAAAACCAAGCCCCATATATTCTGGCACCACTGTCTAAAAGCAAACAGTCCTTCAGGGAACTGTCTCTTCACCAAATCAACATATGCACACATATGTCACACTTGGAGTTGTGTGTGGTCAAGTGCGTTCTGGTTTTATTTTGTTGTGTATCGTGTTTGTGCTGCATTTCTTGTTTCTTTTAGGACTGGATAGAACCATCCTCCCAGCACCATTTATTGTGTCCAGGCCCTTTGTCTTAAGCTTCCTTCCAAGGAACCTGTGGAACCAGTTTGGTAACTGTGGCCATTTCACCAGGGGCTTCTGACCACCTTTGCATTGATTGGTCTGCAATACAGGCAACCGCCACTTAGCATTCCTAATTGGTTCTGGAAAAACTGAGTGCTAAGCAAAACAGTGTTAAGCAGAACCCATTTCCCCATAGGATTTAACGTAAATAAAGATAATTGGTTCCACACCACCCACCAACCCAGACCCTGCGCTCCTGCAGCCCCAACCTGAGTCCTGCTGGCCCAGGCCCTGCGCTCCTTCTGGCCCTGGCTGGGCCGCTCCCGGCAAGGCACCACACGGGCTCTGCCAGAGAAGGCATCAGCTCCTCTTAGCCTCATTGTTCCCCCGCTGTGATGGCCCCTGCCAGCCTGTACCCACCAGACACCAGTGCCCCTGTGCACAGCCCCAGCTGCCCCGCCCATGGGGCCTGAGTCGGGGCTCTGGTGTGGGGTAAGCAGCCAGGCCACCCACCTGCCCACGTCCCGCTTTGCCCAGTGGGGGCGCCCTCCAGGGCACCCAGCACAGGGACGAGCCACAATCACCAGTTCACTGCAGGCTCAGGGGCGGGGGAGCTCTGCGGGCTCGGCTTGCACTGGCTCCTGCTGCCCCGCTGGCCCAGGCCCCATGTTCATGCCCCCAATCTGCCCCTTCTCCCTGCTGCTGCCGTTCCTCCCCACCCGCAGGCCGCTCCAGCACTATGTTCCGGACCCTGTACTCGAAGGCCCTGCTGGCCTGGGCTCTAAGCTCATGACCCCCACCTTCCCCTTCTCACTGCTACTGCTCCTCCCCATCTGCTCCAGCACCACATGCTGGAGCAGACCCCGGGCTCCTGCCACCCCTCCCTGGGCTCCCACCAGCTGCCAGTCACCACTTCCCTCACCCTCACTCACTGCCACTGCTTCTCCCCATGCCCACACTGAGAGTTATAGCAAAACACACTCAGCGCTGAGCGAAACTAGGTTGGTATTTTAAATGAGTGTTATAACGAAACTGCAGTAAGCGAAACCGCATTAAGCGAGGGTTGCCTGTAGCAGCATTCCAATGAGGCTGCTTTTTGACTTGGGGCCCTGTGATGAGGTCAGAAAAGTATTTAAGGTTGAGGCCACCTGGTCTGGTCTCTCTTTCTTCCTCCTGGGGCTACTGAAGCCTGAGCACTGATTTGGGAGCCAGAGGAGCCTGCTTCCTATGGGGCAAGGTCACCCCCCACTCTTCACTGATGAAGCAAACTGAAGCTATGTGAAGGGAAAGCCTCAGGTACAGGGAGGGAAGATCTGTCTCAGGGTCTGAGACCCCTGTTCTCTCCCTCTCCTTTCCCCTCGTCTTCTGGGTTTTGAGTGGGATGATGCTGTGTAGAGGGCATCAATCCCTGCGTCAAACTAGCCAAGGTTGAAGCCTGGCAGTTTTGCTGGCACACTCTAAGACAGGGCTGAGAGCCTGGCATGTTTTAGTTGCTTTTGCAACTTTTTTGGGTTCAGCATAGGTGTGTCACTGAACCCTAGCATGTGTCTTGTTGCCTGTTTTGGCCATGCAGGCCTCAAGTGGGAGGATGCCATGAGTGTATCCTTCCCTAGTGCACGTTGCCCAGGAATGGGGTCCTGTCCACTACCAGCCATGCAGGCCTTGATTGGGATGATGCCACAAGAGTATCATTCCCTAATGGAGACTGACTAGGAAACAGAGTCCTGGTAGTCACTGTGTTGAGGATTGTAGTGTCTCATCTTGGTGGTAAAGCTGAGATGACATGTCCAGGCTGCAGCCATAAGCCTGGGCCCTTTTTGCTTTTTACAGATGCTGCATTTCAGCCCACTGGTGTGGGGCTGAACCCCAGCCATATGTTGGCTGGCAGACTTGGGCCAGGGTGAAGCCATGGCACTTTTTGTTGCTTATTCAGACCTCAGTAGTGTATAGGCCTGGTTAGCTTTTTGTTGCCCAGTCCAGGCCAAGTGAAATAGGCCTGGGCCTTCTATTGTCCCTTTTGCAGTTTATTCCCCAACCAAGTACTGTGGTTGGGCGCTAGTGCTAGTTCAGGCCCAAGCCAAAATAGGCCCGACCCCGTTTTGTTGTCTTCTAGGTGCTGGTCTTAGCCTAGCAGTGTGCTGAGGTTATATGTGCAGGCCACAGCCAAGTAGGCCTGGTGCTCTTTCATTGTACAGTCAGGCCTGGCTGCAGGACAGGCCTGACTCCCCCTTTTACTGTTTTACAGAACTTGTGTCTCAGCATATCTGTATTGCTGAGCCCTGCTGTACATTTATTTCCTGTATGTCTGGGCCTGGCACATTTTGGGCCTGGCACAGGTTGTTTTTGTGGCTCTGTCCCCCAACCAATGCAGCATGGTTGGTACTGGTTGCTGATCAGGCTCTTTTGCTGTTTGGCTGGTTTTTCTTTGAGTTCTCCTTCAGTTTCCTGACCCAGCAGAACTTGGTTTATGACTAAAAACTTTGGGGTGCGATATGCTGATGAAAAATGGAGTTCACCCCTCAAGCCCACCATGTGGAAGTGAGGATCAGTGCTACGTTTTCACAGGGAGCAACCTGGGACCCTTTGCAACGCAGAAGGACCTACACTGTTTAGCAGCTCTCTACGGTGCAGTAGACCCATGGAGCAGCTCATTGGACTCTCCGGTGTGGGCCCCGCTTTCCAGCCCATTGCCAAAGGGCAGGTATACGGGTGCAGGACCCCGGAACTACCCTCTGGGGAGTCCCAAATCCCAGACTGCCTGGGCATGAGTAAAGACCCCGCAAAGAGGGTGCCACCTATAGACTTTGTTTTGTAGTCTGTAATGTTTTAAAGTTATAGGTAGGCAACGTGCACTAGGGAAGGATTACTTTTGTTTTTCTTTATGCTTTGTAATAAATTAGGTTTTTGTGTTTACACTGCTTACAGGGGAAGGGTGGTTGGTTTTATTGGACACCCTAGTGTTTTATCTAGTGTTTCCCAGGTAGACTGGGTGGGGACTCAAGCCAAGGTAAAAATCCCCAAACTTACACCCAGCCCTTGTTGCTGCTGACAGGTGCTCAGCAGAAGAGTTACACATATAAAGTCTATTTTGTGATATCACCTGAATCTTTCATAAGTCTGTGTTGATTTACCTTCTATACTTCCAGTATCATCACTGGCAGCAGAAGCAGCAGCAACTTCTCCTGCTGTTTCTTTGTTAAAGGTAAGTGAGACTTCTCTTAGAACAGATAAAGAGCTACTGAAAGGCCACTGCTTTTCTGCCCATCTATCCAATTACCTTTCACACCCTAGCTAATTCAATTTCCTGACTGTAAAATGTCACTGAAGGATCTGCTTTTAAACTCACTGGGCACATCTAGATGTGAAATTAATATGTTCCAGTTACATGTGTGCCTCGGACCACAGCACATTGAGCAAGGTCAGAGCAGCCCTGACTGGCAGGGACCCAGAGGGTCATCTTTCCATCCCAGGGCTGCTCCAACCTGTGTCGATGTGTTGTGGAGAGGCTGGCTGGGGCATGAGGGTGCTTCACTGTGGTGCTAGCCAGCAGGCAGGCCACATCTGTAGTACTGTGTCTAGTTTGGGGCCTCCTATTATAGAAAGGAGGTGGACTAGTTGAAGAGAGTCCAGCAGAAGGCAACAGAAATGGTCAATGAGCTGTGGGATGTGACTTCTGAGGAGAGGCTGGGGGAACTGGGCTTATTTAGTCAGTGACATAGCAAAGAAGTTTGGCACCTAGGCAAGCCCGCAGTGGTAGCCCACCCTTACCCTGCACACAGATCTGGGGGCACATGTCCCCCATGTTTGCCTGGGAGTTCACGTAACAGCAGGAGACTCCTTTCCCCGATCCTGGCACCCCCCCATCCCCAAATGAGCAGCTCACAGCTCTGTCCCATACCCTGCCCTTGCTGGGCAAGGCCTGTTAGCACCCCTTTGCTTTGGCACCTGGGACACTTGCCCCACTTGCCCCTGCCTTGTTACAGCACTGTATTTAGTGTGAAGAGAAGATGGAAGGGGGATATGATAGCAGCTTTTTAACGTCCTGAAGGGTGGCTCCAAAGAGGATGGAGCAAGACTGTTCTCAGTGGTGGCAAATGACAGAACAAGGAGCAGTGGTCTCAAGTTGCAGCAAGAGAAGTTGAAGTTGGATACTAGGGGAACACTCTCACTTGGAGGATGGTGAAACACTGGAATGGGTTATCTAGAGAAGTGGTGGAATGTCTATCCTTGGAGGTTTTCAAGGCCAAACTAGATAAAGCCCTGCTTGGGATGATCTAGTTGGGAATGGTCCTGTTTTGATCAGGGGGTTAGACTAGATGGCCTCCTGAGGTCCTTTCCAACCCTCATCTTGTATGATTTTATCAGGCTGAAAAGGTAGTAATCAATGATTAAAAGTCTACTTGGCAGCTTGTATCAACTGGAATGCCCAGGGGGCTGGTCCTTCGGCTGGTTTATTTTAATATCTTCATCAACAACCTGGAAGGTGATATAGATTGCACCCTCAGCAAGTCTCCAGATGACACCAAGCTGGGGGGTAGCAGATACACTGGAGGGTAGGGCTGAGATTCAGAGAGACCTCAACAATCAAGAGTATTGAATGAAAAAAATCTCATGAGGTTTAGTAAGGGCAAGTGCAAAGTCCTGGATTTGGGATGAAACAATCCCATGCTGGGGCCTGACTCGCTAACCAGCAGCTCTGCTGAAAAGGATCTGGGGGTTACAGTGGACAATAAGATAAATATGAGTGATAAATAACAGTCTGCCTTTCTTGCAAAGTAGGCTAATGTAAGACTGGGCTTCTTTAGTAGGAGCACTGCCAGTAGATCGAGGCAAGTGATTCTTCCACTCTATTTGGCACTGATGAGGCCACACTTGGAGTACTATGTCTAGTTTCAGGCCCCACAATACACAAAGGAAGCAGAGAAATGGACAATTGAAATGGTTAGGGGGTTGCAGCACGTGACTTTTGAGGAGAAGCTGAGGGAACTGGGTGTATTTAGTCTGGAGAAGAAAAGACTGAGGAGAGATTAAATAGCAGCCTTCAACTACCTGAAGGCTGTTACAGAAGATCATGGAACAGAATGGTTCTCAGTGATGGTGGATGACAGAACAAGTTACAGCAAGGGAAATTTAGGCTGGATATTAGGAAAACATTTCTCACTAGGAGGATAGTGAAGCACTGGAATGGATAGAGGGGTGGTGGAATCTCTACCCTTGGAGGTTTTTTAAGACCTGGACATAAAAAGCCTTGGGTGAGATGGTCTAGTGAGGGATGACTCTGTTTTGAACAGGGGGTTGGACTAGATGTGACCTCCTGAGGTCCCTTCAACTCATATTTTCTATGTTTCTATGGCTCTATCACCATCAAATTAAACATGCAGACAAAAGGTGACCATCCAAAAGCATGCTCCCTTGACCTTCATTCAGCATTGTTTTGTGATTTAGTGACAAATTTCTTTGAACTCCTTATTTACATGTTTTACACTCGACTCAATATGTTTTTCATCATTAGCGCAGTATGTCATTAACCTACATTTGGTGGTAAAATTAACAAGTGACTTTGGACTATCTGGACCCATGCCTAACTTTATTTGCTCTAAGATAATTGGGCAAGGGGTGGGAATGGTCATGATTTCTCAATTAAGACTTGTGAACCTGCCCATCAATTGTGAGGCTTTCAAAGGTTTACTTCTGCACCAGGTGGCAGTTTGTACACCATTAGTTTTTACTCTCTTCAGCTCTTTAGTTTCTTTTACAGTTACATATTCCACATCTTGTTGACTGAACAAATGAAAACACATTCAACCTTTCCCTATATACGCATTGTGACACATGGCGCCTTCCGATTAAGGCACATTCCT
>NW_005842706.1:511061-517043 GCF_000455745.1 Alligator sinensis
TATGCATCCAGTACAAGCTCAGCAGGTTGGCAAATAGTGCCATGTGATCAATTGCCACATAATGAGCTGGTTTGCATGCAGGGTGTTGCTTAAGAAGACATCGGTGCCCTTTCTTAGGGTCTCAGACTGACCTGCCAAACACCCATCCAATAGGAACAATGGGATACATCTCTGGTTCTTTACGTTCCCACGTGACCCAAGCACAAAATTCACAAGCTGTCATGGGATACGGATCTAGCTAGGTTACCCACCCTGGCCTTAGCTCTGGGGGTTTAACCCTCTTGTCCACTTCCCCATTTTCACATGTTCTGTCTCACATGAAGACTTAAAACACTTTTACTTGGGTGCATTCTAATACCCATGACATATTTTGTCCCAGTTCTACATCTCTTAGGTCAGTATTTTCCCTTTTCCCCCTAGAGCCAGAGTTCATACTGTCACTTGATGAATTTTAGCTTGAACAGTATTAATCACACGCTGACTGTAGAAACCTTCAGTTCCGTGGACTGGCGCATTGTTTAGCTTATTCCTTACAATCTCTAGGTCCATGCTCTTCAAACTCCAGGGTCTGTATTAACTGCTCCCAAACCTTGGCCAGTGCTGTCTCTCTCCAACCTTCCTTTCAGGTTTTGACTACCAGTCAGTATTTTCACCCAGGGTTTCAAAGGACTTTGTAAAGTTCAGAGAAATCTACTACTACTACTTCTAGTCTGGCTCCTAGCCACCCTGGGCTGTGGGATTTCCTCATCTTACATGGGGGTAAAGCCAATCTGCCTGGATGTCCAGCTGTGTGTGCACACCCACTAAATGTGGGGAACATAGTTCTAAGTGATTGGTCTTAGCTACTGCCAGAGCTGTAACAGGTAATGGGTGGTGAGTGAGCAAAAAGATTACTGAGGACTGTGGCAAGGGGGTACCAAGGGGAGAGTCCGGGATCAGCCTCTGGTCTCCTTTCCTTACCACTCACAGAATGCCCATTAGCCAGTGCCTCTCTCCTTCCTTTCCTCTCCAGCCACCACATCTGCTCCTTCTTCCCATTGCCCACTCTCCAGCTGGCTTTCCTCCTCCACTACCTCTCTGTTTTCTTTGGCCAGTTCCCCACTGTCTCCTGTCCCCTGCATTCTCTTCTCCAGCAGCATCTTTCTGGGGAAGAGAGGCTCTGGGGAAACAAAGGCTTTGCTCTCAGTCCTGGGGTGAGTAGTATCTGCTCGTCCGTAATTTGGGCAAGATCTGGGAGCTGCCTCAGGACGTGCACAGTGACAGAGCTGCCTGCTTGTGAGCCAGGCCCTGAGGAGTTGGGGCTTGAAGTTATGACCTACAAAAGGTCAAATCTAACTTCCTACTTTCTTCTCCAGTCCATTTCCCAAAATGCTCACAGCCTCAAGGGCAGGCAGCACCTGAAACACGGGCAGGTAGGCACAGAGAAAAAGGGCCAAGGAGAGAGAATAATATCACCATGAGGACCTTAATGCCAGCTTTGTATGACTGCTGTTCCTATGGATGAGATACGTTTTCATTGCATTCATCCAGGGACTTCTATCTAGTGCCTCTCTAGGTCTCTCTTGGGCTGGTCCGTAGGGCTGAGACTGAAAACACACTTCTGTCATCAGGGACTGCCTCAGTGTAGTCCTGAGTGCTCATGGAGCACCTTTCCTCCAGGGACCTCAAGGCCCTTTGCAAGGAAGGGAAGAACCAGTCTCCTCCTGTTGCACAACTTCTACCTTTCAGCCACATTTAATACCATTCCCTTCAATATAACTGCGATACCAGTCCCGACACTTGAGCTTGGCAGAAAGGAATTCTAGGGCAGTAAAGATCCCAGGTCATTTAGCAATGTTAAGGTATATTTGCTACTCGAATCCTTGGATTAGGTGGCAGTGAAATGTGCCAACCTTTGAATACAAGAGCAGCTGACCCAGTTCCAGAAGGCGTTGCATGAGATTGAGCTGAATGAAGCTGGGGTAAGTTTTCCTTTCAGATACCTGTCAGATAGGGAGGAGAAGGCACTGGGAAGCTTTTCAGTGTGCTAGTGATAGTGCTGTGGAAGAGGAAAAAGTGACAAAAAGCAGAAGACATTTCATTCACCTTCTCTTTTCCATAGAGGAAGGCTTTTGATGAGTATGTGTATGCTGACTGAATCTGGCTTTTTTTTGTGTTGTTATGTTTTGGTAATACAGCGGTTCATTTCTTTCTTTACTGAAAATTCTTACTTTTAATTTAAAAACAATGATTTCTCAGCCAAAAACTGTATAATTAAAAAACCCCCAACTACCGCTATTCCTAAAGACACGGTTCTTTATTTAGTTTTTAGGGGGGAGGGGTTATGCATTAATTAATGTGTGTATCTATTTTCCTAGCATTGGAAAGTCAGCAGTTCATGTGAAAATATTTCTTTCATCTTATCCCAGGATTCCATCACAAAAAATGCTGGAATTGTCAAAACAAAACGTCTAGGCATACTGTGCATTTCTCCATGAATATAAGAAAAGAAGGTGGAAAGGTGAGCTTAATGGGCCAGTCTTTTCTGAGCAACCAGTCCTTTCCCTTCTGCTTACAAGAGGTTGGTATTTTCAGGGGCACCAAAGGAGTTTGGGGCAGACTTTTCTAAGCACAAGAACCCAGGTAGGTATAGGTAGGCATGCAGGCAGATGTTCAAAATCATCTTGGTTCCACCCTGCATTGATTTCACTCATACTGAGCTGAGAGTCCATGGAGGTAATTATAGGATATAACCCACTGTTTGGTTATGGTACATGCGCCACACTTGTTCAGATGCCATCCATTGAACCTGCAGACTCATCCTTTTGAGTATTTGTTGAGTACTTGTTCATTCTGGCATCCACAGAAAGAAATATGCTCTACTTCAATGAAAAGTTACTGGGTTTGGAGCACAAAAACAGTCACACCACATCCCCATATTGCAGCCTCTCAGTTTGAGATATACACATGTAAAGATGGGAAGTCACATTCTGCCAAACAGAACAAGGCTGAATAATACTTAATTCCAAAAGGAAACCTGAGAATGACAAAAGGTACTAGAAGATTGTTCTACTATTATCCCGAGGAACACAAGTCTAAATTGAAGAAACTTTCTAAGGGTTCTGTCACAATGCCCTTTGCTTTCTTACGCTTTACCTCCACAAGAATCAGTTTCAACAGGACATTAAGTAATCTGCAGTCTCTTTCACCACTTTGCTTTGTCTGTTGTCCTTACCCTATTTTTTTCCGCACAGGAGAGATGAGCTATGGCATCTGTGGGAGAGGAGAACCACACAGCACTGACAGAATTCATCCTGCTGGGATTCAGGAGTGGTCCTGGGACTCAGGTGCTGCCTTTTGTGGTGTTCTTTGTGATTTACATGACAACCGTGCTAGGGAACATTATCTTGGTTCTCATCATTCGAATCGACCCTCGCCTTCACACCCCCATGTATTTCTTCCTCATGAACCTGTCTCTCTTAGACCTCTGCTACTCCTCAACCATTGCCCCCAAAGCCATGGACAGCTTCCTGCAAGGCAGGAAAACCATTTCCTACAATGGATGTGCTGCACAGTTATTCTTTTTTGCTCTCTTTGGCAGCACAGAAACATTCATCCTGGCAGCAATGGCATATGACCGATACATAGCCATCTGCCACCCACTCCTCTATCCTGTCACCATGTCCAAAAGAGTCTGCTTTCAGCTCATCATGGGCTCCTATATCGGTGCTGGCACAACTTCTATAGTGCAAACCAGCTTCACCTTTGCACTGAGCTACTGTGGAGCTAAAGAAATCAACCATTTCTTCTGTGATGTTCTCCCCTTGCTAAGCCTTTCCTGCACTGATAAACACATCAACGTATTGCTATTATTTGCTTTATCTGGCCTCGTCATAGTGAGCACATCAGGAATCATCCTCATCTCCTATGCCTACATCATCTATGCCATTCTCAGGATTCGCTCTGCCAAGGGAAGACTCAAGACCTTATCCACCTGCTCCTCCCACATGGTGGCTGTGGCTTTATTTTTTGGGACGGTTTCCTTTATGTATGCCCAGCCGGGTTCTCTGTCTTCCCCACATCGGAGCAAGGTGGTGTCTGTGTTCTACACCCTTGTCATCCCCATGTTGAATCCCATCATCTACAGCCTCAGGAACAAAGATGTGAAAGATGCTTTGAGGAAGACTGTAAGTGGGATAATGACTTCAAAGTAAGGCTGTTCTGTGAATAAAGAGCTAAACTACACCTCAGAGCAATCAAGTGAGAAATAATAAATATTTGCATGCATCTGTCTGTCTCTCTGAATTTTCATTAGTGCCCAACTCTCCCTCTATATTCATACATTTTGAGGCCTCTCCTAATAATTAAATGTGTAATTAAATGTATAAATGTTTTATTACAGTATAACATTTTAATTGACATATTTGTTTCAAATTTTAATTCCTTTTATTTTTTTAAGTGCTTCTCACCCCAAACTGTGGATCAAAACTGCCTTGAGTTTTAAGAAACACTTGCTTTCTAAGCACAAATATCACACCTGAAATCATTACAAGATAATGCTGATCTAGAATCTAATTGCATTTCCCTTTCTCTGCTTATGTGTATGTATGGCCATTTCCTTTAGTGGCTGACTCCACAGCTAAAAACCCTATCATTTCAAGAAGGGCTTAAGAAAGGATTAGCACAAGTATTCATCCTTGCAGTCAGCTACAGTTTTACCATTTACTCCAATGGGACTTTGTTATGCAAACAAAGAGTATTTTAATTCTTCAGCTGCTATTTTCAGGTTTCCCCACTGGAGGTAGTTGCTCAGTTCTCAGTGGAACTTAACTGTGGCTGGCAAACAAGCATTGTCCTTTGTTCAGGACTTAGGAAAACTGAGCCCAGAGACAAACAGGGAAGCTGGGCAGCTACTACACATTGGAACAGCTGGGACATCTGGCCACTGGTGCTTCCAGCATGGCTGTGTACCTGCATGGGCAGCTGTTCTTTTTCCATCCTCGCTCCAAGTCAGCACCTAGGGCTGCTCTCTCTCCACCTCCTCTGCTTTACTACCAGCAGGTACACATGCAGGATGAAATTATTTTGCCAAGGGGGAAATAGATTTACAAAACTGCCCAAAGGTACTAAAACCTGTAGGAAGACAATAGTGCCCATTTACGCATAAATCTGCAAGAGGAATTACCCTCTGTCCCGCAGGACACCAACACCCCTTCCCATGGGAGAATAGCACCTCTATGGGCCAAGACCCATGCTTGTGCCCAGCTTTTTAAACTAGCCACAGTGGCACTTAGAGACTTTTTTATCCAGGTAATCACACTGGCTAAATCCTTCCATGAAAACTCATTTGGATGCAAAACTAGTGCTCTGAGCATCGAACAATTTATAACCAGCTCTACCTGTAAGGCATGATTTTGTAGCATGCTTATTCATTGTCATCCAACAACCTATTCATTGAAAGAAGCATGTCAGTGTGCCACAGCTTCTGGTTCTTCAGCAGGGACTAACACTTCCCTTCCCAAGATCCAAACTTTGCAGTTTAGTACTGGGAGTGCAAAGGATTTGAATCATCTTCCTTGGAGTTTCCCCAGCCACTGGAAGCATTGAGCACTCAGCTCTGGCTGACTGCCCTCCTGGTTGGAGAAGAAAGCTTTGAGATCAGAAACTGCAAGGGCTCAACCATTGGCAGATCCAGGATTGCTGCAATAGAGGTGCAGTCCCAAACTTTTGGCTGTTCAGTGACACATGCTCAGTGAAGACTGCCCATTATATCTGTGCCACAAAGCCAAACAGGGTGTTGCCAAGGCCCCTCACTATGATCCTGGATGCCAGTGAGCTCTCAGAGCTCACCAGCACATCACTGCAGCTCTGCATGTGCTGTGAACTTCCCAGGGCAGGGGCTGCCTGGAGTCCCTGCTTTCACAGTTCCGGAGCCTACTTCTGTTCATTCTTCCCCGCCCTTCTTCTCCTTCTCCCCACTCCTGCAGCCCCTTGAAATTCAGC
>NW_005842706.1:517074-530199 GCF_000455745.1 Alligator sinensis
TGAGCATTGGCAACTTATTTAAGTAAAAGCCCCTGAGCTCTGTGAAAGCAGGGGCAGGGGCTGCTGCTCCTCATCCCCTCCTCTCTCCTGCTACCAAATCTAGTGAGGAGGGGCAGGAAGAGCAAAGAGTAGCTGGCTTTGGAGCTGCTGGAAAGCAGGGACTTTAGGCAGATCAGCCTGTGAGCTCATAATGTTCACAGCATATGGGGAGCTCCCAGCAGGAGCTGTGCTAACTTGCCTGTGAGCTCCAGATGCTCTCTGTGCATGCCACACACAGCCAAAGGGAGATGTGACCATGTCGCTCCATCCCCTCTGGATCCATCTGGAGGAGGAAGGCTTTGTGTGTATTTCTAGTATAACTATTATACACCAGGATTTAAATCAAAGAAAACTGTAAATGGAGAAGAGACACCAGTAGGAAGAAAATGAAAAAAATCTTTCTTGAGGAATTCCCCCAGTTTGGATCTGTTCAGGCTGGAATGGTCTGCTCTTTTCAAAGCTGAGCTTAGGATAAGAAGGAGTCCAGCACCTACAAAGGGTTGGCTTGAGGAAAGCAGTGTAGGGAGTGGATTGTGAGAAGGGAGAAGCTGCCCCTCAGAGGGACAGACACCCACAGGACTCTGACATCAACTTCCTTGAGTCCCTGAAAATGTCCAGGATGGGCACTTCTTCTTATGGCTTAGGATGACAGCATGGTAATAGTGTGTATCAATCAATAGATATTCAGGGACTCAAACTGGATAGAAAACAGAGGTACAGACTGTAACAAACTAGGGGCTGAGGAGTTGGGAGTGAAACAACTGTCCTGGGAATCTGTTCTCTTCCTTCAGACAAAGATTTGAGGAGAAAGATGAGGAGGAGCTGCAGCTCTTAGTTTGCTGAATCCAACCAGGATGAAGTTGGTAATAGTTGTACAATTTGCTGCTGCCATGGAAGATGTTGCCAAGATTAAACTATATTTTGTTCCTTTGCAAGAGCATATAAATGAAGCTAGGTTTGATTTCTACCCCTATAGAAGTATAGAAAAGTTCTTTGAAGAGTTGTGTTGTGGGACAGGGCAAATGATGATTGCTTCAGATGGTCACTGGATGTCACTGCTATTCAAAAAAATCCTAAAGCAAACCAGAAATTTTCATGTTGGAAACTCGGTGCTTGCCTGAAAGACAGAGATTCAGGATGTTTGGATTTTAGGAAGTCACAAGAAACAAAAACCACGGTATTGAAATTCCATAGGAAGTTAGGGCCCTATTTCTATCTTTTTTTCTGGTTTGAGACTCAGATACAAGTTGCACATCTAATAAACACACACACATTACAATGTATCAGTCTTCTGAGAGATGAAGTATCAAGAGCTGTCCTCTCAGGGCTGCTGCATTTCGTACATCCTGCACATAACATAGCTCATGCCCAAATCATTTAACATCTCTAGTTCCACCAATATGCATGAACAGTACTGTTCATCCTGCCTCATGAAGCCTGCATAAAAGTGTTTATATTGTTGTTATGAAGACACAGAAATCATTCACTGGGGACTTTTATAATTGGTAAAATATAGTTTACATGATACAAGAATAGAAAACCATTGATGTAATGAAAGCCACTAGTGGTAAATTAAAACCAAACCAAATCAATTCCAATTAAAAATAAGGCCCACATTGTTAAAAAAAAGAGGGGAAGCAACCATTAGAAGGAGCTACTAGAGGAAGGGATATATTGTCCCCCTATGGAAATCTTAAATCCATATTGGATTCCCTTCTGGTAGATGCGGCTTACTCACACGTTAGTCAAATAGAAGCAAGGGGAGGGAGGTTCATGGTCTGTGACACATTGCTTATACTGGGACAGTGATTCTCAGCCAGGGTGGCATGCACCCTGGGTTACCTTGAGATATTTTCAATGGTGCCATGTCATATTAGCACTATTAGGTCTGCAATGGAAATTCTCACCTAGAGATAGAATATTCTCACCTACACAAACCTAGATTCCCACCTAGATAAACCCAATGGGCACAGCATATGCCTTCCCCTTCTCCCTTGTCTCTCCACCCCCAGAATGGGTATGTTGGCAGTCACTCAGGGAGCTGGCCTGAAGCATTTGATTAGCAAGAAAATTCATCTGCATAAGTCCCACCTATGCTAACTGATGTGCCACAGCATCATCACTCAAGACTTCACTGAGCATGGCACTTGAAAGGCACCTCCTTAACCTGTGTTATGTGCTCTGGAAGCCTAAGAGCTTGATGCCCCAAGGCAAAGAAATGAGACATTCCATGGAGGATGTGCTTTTCAGACCTTATCTGTAGACCGTGTACTGCCATTTCCAGGCCCAGGAGACAAGCAGACTTTGGTGGGAATGGATAGATCTTAGGAGCTGGCATGATATGTGACAGCACAACTTTGGGATGGACAGATCCTTGAGATTTGTGCTGAGCTGGCCCCATTATTTGCATGACAAGTCACCAGCATGAGGGCACCCCAGACCATTAAGGAGTGGGTAGAAATTGTCATTTGACATCTCAAAATGCCTGACAGCCTCCAGCCTCTTGTTTGTTGCTAACTGCTTAAGCATGGTTAAGTCCACAGCTATAGTGGCCATTTGGATCGTGTACCCTGCCATCTAGAAGTTAGCACCATAGTTCATCCACTTCACTATCACAGGGCTTCTTATGCCTGGATTTGCCAGTACTGCATTTCCAGAGTGTATGAGTTTCATTCAAGGCATCCAAGTACATTTGTGGCAAGAGCCCAGCACAAATCATTTCGATGTTTATAATGTTTAAAAATGCTTGTTTTCTTGGTTTACAACCACATTAATATATTGTCCCTTACATTACTAGATGGTGTCTTACTCCTAACCTGTTTCCCTGCACTGGAAGTAGTTAACCAAGATTCTTACAAGAATGCTCTGATGGTTGTGGTGTTCAGGAGACTGAGTGTCAGAGGTATGACTGGGATGTAAGAGGTCAGGGCTTGACTATAGGGGGTCCCTACACAGAGGATCGAGACTGAGAAAGTTGGGAAACCTTCTGCCCCCTGACCATAGTTACAGAGCTGCAAAAAAGCCATTTTTTCTCCCCTCACCCCTGCCAGTGCCTGGAGAGATTATCATTGTCCTGCTCTAGTCATGTAACTGCTCTGGTACCACCAGGTCTTCCATCTGTGCTCAAGGCCTGCTGGGTTTCTGCAAGAAGTCAAGCTTCTGATGCCAAAGCATAGGACAGACCCAGTCTTGCCCCAACTGGGCTACCGCAATTGCTGCAAACTCCTGCTTTTTCCTTTGCCATTCTAATCTATTATACAACCTTTCTATCCAACACCAGATTGCAAACAGAAGAGTACAAAACAATATCTGCCATGCAAAACTTGGAATGATTGCATACAACATCAAATTAAACATACCAGGAAAAAATGTGACCATCCAAACACAGGGGCTGGTTATGGGGATGGGGCACATGACTTTTGAGGAGAGGCGGAGGTGATAGGGCATATTCAGTTTTAAGAAGAGAAGACATAAGGGAGGTTAAATGGCAGCCTTCAATTACCTGAAGAGTGGTTTCAAAGAGGGTGGAGCTAGATTGTTCTCAGTAGTGGTGGATTAAAAACAAGGAGCAATTGTCTCAAGTTGCAGCAAGAGAAGTTTTGGATGGATATTAGAAAAACTTTTTCACTAGGAGGGTAGTGAAGCACTGGAGCGGGTTACCTAGAGAGATGGTGGAATCTCCATCCTTGGAGGTTTTTAAGATCTGGCCAGAAAAAGCCTTGGCTGCAATGATCTAATTGAGGCTGGTCCTGCTTTGAGCGGGGATTGGACTAGATGACCCCCTGAGCTCCTTTTCAACCCTAATTTTGTATGATTCAATGAATATCAAATTAAACATGCAGACAAAAGATGACCATGTGACCACAGGCTCCCACCACCTTAATTCAGGATTGCTTTGTGAGTTAGTCACAAATTGCTTTGACCTCTTCATTTACATGTTTTAACCTATATTTGGTAGTAAACCTATAAAATTACTTTAGACTATCTTACCCCATGCCTAACTTTAGTTGGTCTAAGTTAATAGTCCAATTGGTGGAAATGGTCATGATTCCTATGTCTGAAACACTGTGGCCCTGCCCATCAATTGTGAGGCTTTCAGTAGTTGACTATTGTTCCAGGTACCAGCTTTTACTCTCTCAATCTCTTCAGTTTCTTTTACAGTTATATATTCAACATCTTATTGACTGAACAAATGAAAACACATTCAATTAGGGTTGTACTGAAAAAGATTTTCTTGGCCGATAACAATGGCCAGTTATTAACCAGCCATATCGGCCAAAACCAATCCAATAGCTGATTTACGGGAATGCAGCCCAGGAGCTTGGAAAGCACTGTCTGGCCAGTAAGGCTGTTGGGGTGAAGTGGCATAGGGGGTGCAGATTGAGGCCCCCATGGTGAAGGAGGGATTGGGGTGGGGGCAGCAGTAGGCACTGCCCAGCCAGGGCAATGAATGCATCATTCGGAGTGGCACAGAGCTGTGGGTGGTTTGACTGGAGGGCAAGAGGCTTGCAGGGGGCTCCCCGCTGCTGTGTGCACCCCTGGGGGAGGCATGGGGGGCATGTGCCCCCCTGGGTTTGTGCGTGTGGCAAAGGTGGGCTGCCTGCTGCTTGCTTGGGCCCCAGGGCTGCACTGGCCTTTCCCAGAGGGGGGGTTGGACTAGTGCTGCGCTTAAAGCAGTTGGGGGCCCAGTGGATAGCAGCCACACTGGGAGGGATGGCTATGGTGAATTTTTGGGTGACTGTAGCCCACCCCATACCCATCCCTCCCAGCCCTGCCCCTGGCTGCTCCACACCCAGCCCCAGCCCCAGCCCAGGCCCACCACTGGGAAGAGCCCAGAATAGTCCCTGGCCACAAGCCCACAGCAGGCAGCCCACCCTCACCCTGTGCACAAATCCAGGGGGGGGGCATATGCCCCCCATGCCTCCCCTGGGGGTGCACACAGTGGCAGGGAGCCCCTCCTCCCCCATCCAAATGAGCCACCCACAGTTCTGTCCTGCTCCCAGGGTTGTGTTAAATGCCCTTAATGGGCATCATCTGCCCCTGCCCCTGCCCCACTCCCTCCCTCACCATGGGGTCCTCAATTTTCTCTCCCCATGTCTCTTCTTCCCCACCAAATTACTGGCCAGACACTGCTCTCCAAGCTGCTGGGCTACATTCCTGGCCATATGCATGGCAGATGTGTGCATGCATGTAGCAGTTATCGGTGATATTATTGGCTACACCAGTCAAAAAAGGCTGATTGCCGATAATGCTGATTTTCCTTTTTTAAGTTCCAATCCAATATGCCGCTGATATATCCATGCACCTCTACAGTCAACCTTTCGCCACATAAAATACTCATTCTCGCAGATGACACAGTCGGATTACAGCACACTTCTTCTGATGCATCCAACACAAACTGATCAGGTTTGCAAATGGTGACGTGTGTTTACCTGGCTGGTTCATAATGAACTGGTGTCCATGCAGAGTGTTTCCTTAGAAGCCATGTGTGCCCTTTCTCACCAGCCAAGCACCTATCCAATAGGGACAACTGGATTTCCAAGGACCCAAGTATAAAATTCACAAACTATCATGGAACATGGACTCAGTGGGGTTACTCATCAGGGGCTTAAGTTTGGGGATTTATCCTCTTGGCCATTTTCCCATGGTCTCTCTCACATCAGTGCTTAAACCAGTTTGGCTTGGGTATGTAGTAATACACATGACATATTTTGTCCCAGATCCAATTATTCATAGGTCAGTGTTTTCCCTGTGTTTCCCTTGAGAGGCCTCTAGTACAGCAATGGTCCATACTGTCACACAGTGAATTGTAGCCTGAACAGCATTAATAGGGCTGTGCGAAATGGCACCGTTTCATTTTGACTTCTGTTTTGATGGGACAGTATTTTGTTTCAAGTTTCATTTCATTTCATTTCTAAAGCACGGTTCCATTTCATTTCACCAAAACTGGTTCACTGTTTCGACGCAAGTTTTGACGTTTTGCCCATAGACTATACTGGGGAGGCACAAAACTGCCTAAAACGGTCATTTATTGGCAGATTTGGATGAAAACAACAGGAAGAGTAGCCACCCCTGAGGGCATGAAGCCTGCCATGTTTCAAGGAGATAGGTGCAGGGGTTTCTGGGAAACTGCACCTCAAAATCTTGAAAGCAAAACTCATGCCACTTGTAAGTGTGAAGGCACAGTGGGGTGAAAATTTCATAGATGGTAGCCCCTTATGAGGCCACAAAGACTTCCAAATTTCAAGGAGATAGGTGCAGTGGTTTCTGGGAAACTGCACCTCAAACTGCTGACAAGCAAATCTCATGTCACATCTGCGTGTTAAGGCACAGCAGTGTGAAAACATCTGAGATGGTAGCCCCTGCTGAGGCCATGAAACCTGACAGGTTTCAAGGAGATAGGTACAGGGGTTTCTGGAAAATTGCACCTCAAACTGCTGACAAGCAAAACTTGTGACATTTGACTGTGCGCGCGCACGCTAATGAGCAGCTGTTTTTCCGTCCCTCCCCCAAAGCACTGAGACTGGAAGGGACCTTAGGGAAGGATCACTCTCACTGGCTAGCTACACATGTCAATATCAGAGCAGTCCTTCCCCCTCTTCCCCCTCCCTCTCCTTACTTTCTGTTTCCCTGCAAGCAAGCCCAGCTTCAAAATTTGAAACGTTTTGAAACTTTCAAAATGTTTCAATTGCCCTCGTTTTGTTTTGAGGCAGTTTCAAAGCTTTTCATTTTGTTTAGGTTTCACTGTTTCAAGCTCGAAATGAGTCGAAACAGTGAAGAAGCGAAACACCTGGTGAAATTACACACAGCCTTATTAATTACATACTGACTCTAGAATCCATCAGTTCCAGGGTTTGCCAAATGGTAACTAGTTTGGTACACTCTCTGGGTCCATGGCACTTCAAACTCCATTGTCTGAACTAAACTGCTCCTAAACCTTGGCCAGTGCTCACTCTCTCTAACCTTCCTTTCAGGTTTTGAATACCATTAATTATTTTCACCCAGGGTTTCAAAGGACTTTTTAGGGCTCAGAGAAACTTACTACTACCCCTAGCCCAAGTCCTGCTCACCCTAGACTGTGGGATTTCCTCCCTTTTCCCATAAATGGTGTTACAGTCATCTGTCTGTATGTCCAGTTGTGTCTGTCACCCACTCCACATGAGCAACCTTTCATTTTATCAGTCTGCCCCTGGTGTTGCCAGAGCCTTAACTAGATATTATGTCACCCAGGGTGAGGGATGGCAAGTGGGCAAGGAGGGTGGTGAGGGCTGTGGCAAGGGGACACTGACGGAAGAGGCAGGGATCAGCCCCTGGTCTGCTTTCCTGGAATGCCCATTGGCCAGTGCCTCTCTCCTCCCTTTGCTGTCCAGCTCCTATATCTGCTCCTACTCTCCATTGCCCACTCCACACCTGACTCTTCACCTCCACTACCTCTCCATTTTCTTTAGCCCCTTCTCCACTGACCCCTGCCTTCTTCTGCAGCATCTTCCTGGAGAAGACAGGCCCTGAGTACACACAGGCTTTGCTCTCCAACATGAGGTAAGAAGTATCTGCTCTTCTGCAAAGAGGGCAAGATCTGCGGGCTGCCTCAGGAAGAGCACAGTGACAGAGCTGCCTGCTTCTGAGCCAGGCCCCAGGTGGTTCGTGCTTCGAGATATGACCTTCAAAACATCACATTTGACCTACTGCTTCCTTATTCAGTCCATGTCCAAAGGAGCTCACAGCCTCAGGGTCAGGCAGTGCCTGAAACACAGGCAGGTAGGCACAGAGAGAAAAAGCAGAGGAGAGGGAATAATATCACCATGGAGACCTTAATTTCAGCCTGGTTGGACTGCTGTTCATGTGAATGAGAAAACAAATTTCATTGCATTCATCCAGGGGATTCCGTCTAGTGGCTGTCTAGGTCTCTCCTTGACAGGTCCAAAGGACTGGGACTGAAACCACATCTCTGTCACCAGGGAGAGCTTCACTGTAGTCCTGAGTGATCTCATAGCACCTTTCCCCCACAGACCTCAAGGCTCTTTGTAAGGAAAAGAAGAACCAGTCTCCTCCTTATAACAACTTTTGCCTTTTGCCCAGATTCAATACCATTCACTTCAATAGAACTGCTAGAACAGTCCCAACACTTGAGCTTGGCAGAAAAGATTTCTACGGCAGTAAAGATCCCAGGTCAGTTGTCAATGTTAAGGCAAATACTACCCAAACCCTTGGATTACGTGGCAGTGAAAAGTGCTGACCTGTGGATACAAGAGTATCTGAGGTGATTCCAGAAGAATTTGTATGAGACTCAGCTGAATGAAGCTGGAGTAAGTCTTACTTTCAGATACCTGTCAGCTGGAAACTGAAGGCATTGGGAAGCTTTTCAGTGTTGTATTGAGTGTTTGTATTGATAGTATGGATGATGACAAAATGAAGAAGACTTTTCATTTACCTCCTCTTCCATACAAGAAAGCTTTTGGTGGGTAGGTATATGCTGATTCAACCTGGCAATTTTTTTCTATTTTTATATTTTGGTAACAGCTGGTTATAATTTTTTTTCAATGAAAATTGTTATTTTCATTGAAAAGGTAAAAGTACACAGCCAAACACTTTATTGAAAAATATGAGTGTCTCTGCTAATTACCACATTGTTAAATAAGTGTTCTTTTTTTCTCTGTTTGGCTTAGATAGATAGATAGATAGATAGATAGATAGATAGATTTGGAAAACCAGCAATATATGTGAAAATATTTATTTCATTATAAACCCAATATTCTGTTAAAACAATTGCTGGGACTCCCAAAAACAAAATGTCTAGGCATATTGTGCAAACGTCTGTTAATGTAAGAAAGGAAGTTGGGAAGATGAGCTTAATGAGCCAGTCTTTACTGAGAACCCAGCCCTTTTCCTTTTGCTTACATTGGCATTTTCAGAGGCATGAAAGGACTTTGGGGCACATTTTTCACAGCACTGAAGTACCTCAAGATACAGACAGGCACCCAGAGAGATTTTCACAATCACCTTGGTTCCAACCTCCACTCATTTCATTACTACTGAGCTGATATTCCATGGACATCATTATAGGATATGGCTATTGCTTACATTTGGCTATTGTACATGAGCCACGGTTGCTAAAGTGCCATCCTCTGAAGTGTGGACTTATCCTTTTTAGTTGTTGTTGAGTGTTTGTTCATCCTGGCATCTATAGGCATTAATATATTGTAGTTCAATGAAAATTAGCAGCGTTTGGGCCGTGAAAATAGTTAGACTACACCCCCTTTTGCAGCCTGTTTAAAATATATTCATGTACAGACTGGGGGCCACATTCCTCCAAGCATAGTAAGGCGTAATAATACTTCATTCCAAAAAGAGACCACTGAACAAGACACTAGAATATTTTGCTAATATTCTCCCAAGGACACTTTTCCCAATTGTTATTATAAGGAGAAGTTATATGAAGAAATAGCTTCGTTGTAGAAAACTCCGAATTTCAATAGACTTGCTGTAGATTTATTAATTCAAGGTTTAAGTAACCCTTGAAGGGCTCTGTCACAATCAGCCCAAAGGGACTTGAAGCATTCTGCAATCTGTCTTGTACTTTGCTACTTCCTTCATCTTTGTTATTTTTTTGCCCTAGAAGAAGTGAGCTATGGAGTCTATGGGGCAGCAGAACCACACAGCACTGACAGAATTCATCCTGCTGGGATTCGGGAGTGGACCTGGGACCCAGGTGCTTCCCTTTGTGGTGTTCCTTGTGATTTACATGGCCACCGTGCTAGGGAACACTATCATGATTCTCATCATTCGAACTGACCCTCATCCTCACACCCCCATGTATTTCTTCCTCATGAACCTGTCCCTTTCAGACCTCTGCTACTCCTCAACCATTGCCCCCAAAGCCATGGCCACCTTCCTACAAGACAGCAAAACCATTTCCTACAATGGATGTGCTGCACAGTTGTTCTTTTTTGGGTTTTTTTGCAACACAGAAGCCTTTATTCTGGCAGCAATGGCGTATGATCGATACATAGCCATCTGTAACCCACTCCTCTACCCTGTCACCATGTCCAAAAGGGTCTGTGTTCAGCTCATTGTGGGCTCCAATATCTGGAGCAGCACCAAATCTATAGTGCAAACCAGCTTCACCTTTGCACTCAGCTACTGTGGGCCTAAAGAGATCAACCATGTTTTCTGTGACATCCCCCCCTTGCTAAACCTGTCCTGCACCAGTGACATTCACACCAATGAAATGGTGCTGGTTATTATATCTGGCCTCATCATAGTGATCACCTCAGGAATCATTCTCATCTCTTACACCTACATCATCTATGCTATTCTCAGAATTCACTCGGCCAAGGGCAGGCTCAGGACTTTATCCACCTGCTCCTCCCACGTGGTGGCTGTGGCTTTATTTTTTGGGACCGTTTCCTTTATGAATGCCCAGCCAGGTTCTCTGTCTTGCCCCCATCAGAGCAAGGTGGTGTCGGTGCTCTATACCCTTGTCATCCCCATGTTGAATCCTTTCACCTGCAGCCTCAGGAACAAAGATGTGAAAGATGCATTGAGGAGGACCATAGGTAGGATAATGATTTCAAAGTAAGCCTCTTCTGTGAATATAGAGCTAAATGACTCTTCATAGTGAACTGAGAAATAATTAATAAGTATTTCCATGCATCGGTACATCTCTCTACATATTTTTCATTCACCACCATCTCTTCCTCTATATTTATATCTACTGACATTTTTAGTCCTCTCCTTATTATATGGTGTGCTGTGATAAAAATGAGTGTTTGAATACAGTACATCACCCCTTATTTTTTCATCTTTTCCTTAAACTGTTAATCCTTTCATTTCATGTCATCCAAAACTCTGCATCCAAACTTCCTTGAGCAGGAAAAACTAGTTGTTATCAAAGCACAAATTTCATAACTGAAATCACCACAAGACCTTGCCGATCTGGATTTTAGAATCCAATTGTATTTCCCCTTCCACGCTTGTGTGTATATATGGCAATTTCCTTTCAGGGTTGACTCTCCAGCTACCCACCCTGATATTTCATAAAACGCTTCCAGGATAGCTGCAACAGGGGTGCAGCCACACTGCTTGGGCTGTTAAACAGTGGCAGTTGGGAGGATTTGAACCATTATCTTCCTTGAAGTTTCTCCATCCACTGGAAGCATTTGGCACTCAGCAATGGCTGACTGTCCTGGTTGGAAAAGAAAGCTTGTGATCAGGAACTGTAACGGCTCATCCACTCCAACAGGGGTGCTGCCCTAATCCTTTGGCTGTGTGGCACATCTTAAGTGAAAACAGCATATTGTTCATGTGTCACACAGCTAAACAGGGCATTGCCATGTCCTCTCACTGTGATCCTGGATGGCAGTGAGCTCTCGGAGCTCACCAGCATATCAGTGGAGCTCTGCATGTGCTGTGAACTTACCAGAGCAGGGACTCCTAGTGTCCCTCCTTTCAAACATCTCCACAGCCTCCTACTGTTTGCTCTTCCCCTCTTGCCTTCTCCCACCACTCCCCCAAAGTTCAGCACAATGACAAAGGAGGCGATGAGCATCAGCAGCTCACAGCCTCTGAGCTGTGTGGAGGTAGGGGCTGAGCATCACTGCCACTGCCCCTCATGCCCTCCTTTCTCCTGCTGCCACATCTGGTGAGGAGAGAAAGGAAGTGCATGAGGCAGCTCACTCCAGAGCTGCTGGAAAGCAGAGACTCTGGGCAGGACATATGTGGGACCCCCAGCAGAAACTGTGCCAATTTGCTGGTGAGCTCTGAGTGCTCAGTGTGTGTGCCAACCACAGCCAAAGGAAGTTATGACCTTTCCACTTCACCCCTAGGAGAGTGAAAGCTTTGTGTGCATTTTTATTATAGCTATAGACATAGAAATCATTCACTGGAAGCTTTTATCATTGGTATAATGCAAAATACCTGACACAAGAAAAGAAAACCATGGATGTAACAAAAGCCACTAGCAGGAAATTAAATCCAAATCAATTCCAATTAAAGATAAAACACTCATGGTTAGAAAGGAGGGGAAATAACCCAATTGATTTTAATGCAAAATAAACTGTCCCTTATGTTAGTAGGTGCTTAGACAATGGTGCCCTACTGCCAGCATCTGTCCCCACACTGAAAGTAGTTAGACAAGGTGTTCCTTACAAGGATGCTCTGATGGCTGTGGTGTTCAGGAGACTGACAACTAGAGGCATGACTGGGATGTAGGAGGTCAGGGCTTCACCGTAGGGAGTCTTAGCCCATGGGATCAGGACTGAGAAATTTGGGAAAGCTGTTGCCCCTTGACCACAATTATGGTGCTGCGAAAAAAGCCATTCCCCACCCCCCCCACCCCCGTTGGTGCCTGGAGAAGTAACCCATTGTCCCACTCTGGTCATGTCACTGCTCTGGTGCCACCATGTCTTCCATCTGTGCTCAAGGCTTACCAGGTTTCAGCAAGCAACCAAGTAAGTTTTTGAGGGCAAAGCAGAGGGCACATCCAATCTTGCCCCAACTGGGCTACGGCAATCACTGCGCAAGCTGCTGCTTTTTCCTTTGCCATTCTAACAAATCATAAAGCCTAGGCTATTCAACACCACATTGCAAACAGAAGGCTACAAAGCAATATCAGCCTTGCAAAATTTAGAATGATAAGGTACAACAACAAATTAAACATGCAAGGGACACAAGCTGACCATCCAAACACAGGCTCCTACCACTGCCATACATCACTGCTTTGCATTTTGGTGACAGATACCTTTGACCTCTTTATTTACTTGCTGTGCAGTTAACTCAGCATGGTTTTCCATATTGACATGGAATGGAATTTACTTACACTTGGTGGTAAACTTATTAAGTAGCTTCGCACTCTCTTGACCAATGCCTAACTTAATTTGCTGCAACTCGTCCAATTGGTTGAAATGGTCATGATTCCTATGACTGAAACCTTGTGTCCCTGTCATTAATTGTGGGTCTTTCAATGGTTACTACTGCACCAGGTATCATGTACTAACTTTAACTCTCTCAATCTCCTTGCTTTTCATCACAGTTACATATTCAACATTTTGCTGACTGAACAACTGAAAAAACACATTCAACCTTTTC
>NW_005842706.1:530230-549812 GCF_000455745.1 Alligator sinensis
AAATACTCATTGTGACACGATACGTTCTGGATACAGCAAACACCTGCTGACACACCCAGAAGAAACTGAGCAGGTTGGCAAAGCAGGTTGGCAACTAGTGTCATATGTTCACCTGGCAAATTATGAACTGGTTTCCAAACAGGGTGTTGCTGAAGAAGCCAGTTATGCCCTTTCTCAGGCTCTAATTCTGACCAGCCAAGCACACATCCAATAAGTAGGAAAAACCAGATCGATCTCTTGTTCTTTCCCTTCCCAAGGGATCAAAGTACAAAATTCACAAGCTGTCCGGGAGCACGGACCTAGTTGGCTTACCCACCATGGCCTTTGCTCTGGGGGTTTAACCCTCCTGCCTACTGTCCCATTTTCACCAACTCTGCCTCATTAACCGTCAAACAGCTTTGGCTCTGGTGCATCTAGGAAATCCATGGCACATTTTATCCCAGATGATACAGTTCATGGGTCAGTGTTTTTCCTTTTTTCCCCACCAAGAAGGGCCTCTAGTCTGGGCACAATTCATCCTGTCACATGATCCATTTCAGCCTGAACATTATTAACTACCTGCTGACTCCAGAATCCTTCAGCTCCTACACACTTTAGGCCAGCCTAGGCTATGGGATTCCTTCACCTTGCCTTGGATCAGGCTAAAGCCCATCTGCCTGGATGTCCAGCTGTGTCTGCTCACTCATTAGACATGGGCAACACTTCATCTTAGTCTGTCTTGGGTGCTCCAGAGCTGTAACTGCAATTTTTGTCACCCTGGGTGATGAGTGGTGACTGGGCAGGGAGGGTGCTCAGGGCTGTGGCAGGGGGCACCAAAGATAGAGTCAAGGATCTGCCTCTGGTCTCTTTCTTCATAGTTTCATAGTAGTTTGGGGTCAGAAGGGACCTGAACAGATCATCTAGTCTGACCACCCGCCACTGGCAGGAGCACATGCTGGGATCACACGACCCTAGACAGGTGTTTGGGTAAATTCAAAAAGAGGCTGGACAAAGTAGGAGGACCACTTCCCTAGGAAGTTGGTTCCAGATCCTAGCCACCCTAACAGTGAAATAGTGCCTCCTAATCTCTAACCTGAACCTATTCCCCAGCAGCTTCTGGCCATTGTTCCTCATCACCCCAGGTGCTGCTGTGGGGAATTGGGCCCTTCCTATTTACTGCTAATCTCCCCTAATGAGTTTGTAGGCAGCCACCAAATCCCCCCTCAGCCTCCGCTTGCTGAGTCTGAACAGGTTCAGGTCCCTCAACCTCTCCTCATACGGCCTGCCCTGTTGCTCTCCAACCAAGCGGGTGGCCCTCCTCTGAACCCTCTCAATGCTGGCCACATCCTTCTTAAAGTGCAGTGCCCAGAACTGGATGCAGTACTCCAATTGTGGCCTGACTAATGTCACGTAGAGGGGGAGTATCACCTCTCTGGACCAGCTTAAGATGCATCTTTGGATGCACAACAAGGTGCGGTTGGCTTTGCTGGCTGTGGTCTGCAATTGGCGGCTCATCTTGGAGTCAATAATGACTCCAAGATCCCTTTCTGCCTCTGTGCTCACAAGCTGGGGAGCTCCCTCCTTGTATGTATGATGTGGATTCATTCTCCCCAGGTACAGCACCCTGCATTTATCTACATTGAACCCCATCCTATTACCATCTGCCCACTTCTGTAGTCTGTCTAAATCTAATTGCAGCCTCACTCTCCCTTCAAGCGTGCCTACCTCTCCCCACATCTTGGTGTTATCGGCAAACTTGGACAACAAGTTTTTCACCCCCTCGTCCAAGTCGCTGATGAAGATGTTGAACAGTGTAGGCCCCAGGACCGAGGCCTGGGGGATCCCACAATTCACATCCCGCCAGGTCGAGTACGACCTGTCCACCACCACTCTCTGGGTGCACCCCATCAGCCAATTTTTGACCCATACAACTGTGTAGGCATCAATGCCACAGTCACTCAATTTATTAATGAGAATGGGGTGAGAGACAGTGTCAAAGGCATTCTTAAAGGCCAGAAAGACTACATCCATGTCGACACCATCATCCAAGGATTTAGTTACCTGGTCATAAAAGGCCATCAGGTTGGTCTGGCAGGACCTGCCTTTGATGAACCCATGTTGATTTCCTCTGGACATGATCTCCCCTGCTGGACCTTCACAGATGTGATCCTTGACAATTATTTCAAGGATTTTCCCCAAGACCGATGTGAGGCTTATGGGCCTATAGTTTCCTGGGTCCTCCTTTCTCCCTTTCTTATAAATGGGGACCACATTAGCTAGTTTCCAAACTCTGGGCACCTGGTCCGTGGACCATGATCGCTCGTACAGCTGGGCCAAGGGCACAGCAATGATCCCCACCAGCTCTCTCAACACCCGTGGGTGGAGGGTATCAGGGCCAGCAGATTTAAAAACATCCAGCCCTTCCAGAAGATCCCTAACTCCTTCTGCACAGACCCAAGGCCTGGCAGTGCTATCCCCAAGATTGCCCCTACCTGTCGTGGGAGAGCTGTCCTGGTCCCCGTCCAAAAAAACAGAGGCAAAGAACTTGTTAAAAATTTCAGCTTCCTTATTTGGCGTAGCCACAAGATTACCATTTGAGTCTAGCAGGGGCCCTACATTACCCCTTGCCATCTGCTTACTCCCAATGTATTTGAAGAAGGACTTTTTGTTGTCTTTAATCCTGGTCACTAGCCTGAACTCCACTCTCGCCTTGGCCTTCCTAATAGACCTCTTACACTCACAGGCCAAGGAGGAGTATTCCTCCTTGGTGATAGCCCCTCCCTTCCACCGGGTGTACACCTCCCTTTTGGCCCTCAGGCATTCTCGAATACCTTTGCTGAGCCATGGGGGTTTCAGAGCACTCTTACCCTACTTCTTTCTCTCAGGGACTGTCACACTCTGAGCCTGGAGGATCGTCCCCTTAAGGTACAACCACCCCTCATGGACTCCCATATCCTCTATCTTTTGGGCCCTCAGTGCCACCCCCACTAATCTCCTAAATTCTTACCACACCCAGAAAGCCTCTCTCCTTTCTTTGTTGTCCAGCCCTGAGCTCTTCTCTCCCTACAAATTGCCCACTCCCCATCTGGCTTTAAACCTCCAGGATCTCTCAGTTTTCTTTAGCCCTTTCTTCACTGCCCCTGCTTTTGTCTCCTCCAGAACCATCATCCTGGGTATGAGAGGTCCTAAGGACACAGAAGATTTACTGTCTTGGGGTGAGAGGTATCTGCTCTTCTGAAAAGTAGCCAAGATCTGTAGGCTGCCTCAGGACCTGCACAGTGACAGAACTGCCTGCTTGTGAGCCAGGCCTTGAGGAGTTGGGGATTGGTGTTTTCCCCTGCAAAAGGGAGTAAAACAAGAGGTGAGGGCCTCTGCCAGCCAGAAAACAGCCAAAACAAGCAAAGAAGGAACATGGCTGTGAACAGATCTGGTTCATCTACTTCTAGGACATGCTGAAGAATGGCCCAGAGCCCACTCCAACACAATGCTGTTCTAGCCTGGCACATACACTGTTCTCCCCACATCCTTCTCCAGTCCATGTCCCAGGGAGCTCACAGCCTCAGGGTCAGGCCACGCCAGAAATACAGGCAGGTAGGCACAGAGAGAAAGAGTGGAGAAAAGGGAATAATATCACCATGGGGACCTTAATGCCAGCTTTATCTGATTGCTGTGAATGGATAGCAATTTTCATTGCATTAAGCCAGGGGATTCTGTCTAGTTCCTCCCTCGGTCTCTCCTGGACAGGTCCACAGAGCTGGGACTGAAAACACATCTCTGTCACCAGGGAGAAGCTCACTGCAGTCCTGAGTGATCTCAGAGCACCTTTCCTCCAGAGACCTCAAGGCCTGTTGTGAGGAAGGGCCCTCCTCTTACACAACGCCTGCCTTTTAGCCAGATTTAATACCATTCCCTTCAATATAACAGCTGCAACTCTCCTAGCACTTGAGCCTGGCAGAAGAGAATTGTAGGACAGTAAAGATCCCAGGTCATTCAACAATATTAAGGCAAAATTATTACCCAAATTCTTGAATTAGGTAGCATGGAAAGGTGCCAAACCATGGAAAGAAGCACTTCTGAGGTGGTTTCAAAAGGCTCCAAAAGTAACTCAATGGAACGAAGCTGGGGTAAGTCTTGCTTTCAGGTACCTGTTGGCTATGAAAGTGAAATCATTGGGAAAATTTTCAGTGCGTCATTGACAGTGCTGTGGATGAGAAAAGGGTGACAAAACATGCAAGACTCCTCATTCAACTTCTCGTTTCAATACAAAGAGGCTTTGGTGGGTAGGTATGTGCTGACTCAACCTGGTAATTTTTTTGTATTATTCAATTTTGGTAATAGAGCTGGTCATCTTTTTTTCAAGGAAAATTCCTGTTTTCATTGAAAAGCTAACATCTGAAAGCCAAACAATTCATCATACTGAAAAAAAAACCTAGTCTTTTTACTAAATACCATGTTTTTAATTAAATTTTCTGGTTCTGTTCAAGGTTTATGCATTTATTTAAGTAGGTATCTATTACCAAAGCTGTGGAAAGCCAGAAATGTACGTAAAACTATTTATTTCATCATAGACCCAATATTCTGTTAAAAAAGAAACTGAAGGATTCCAAAAACAAAATGTCTAGGCATATTGTGCAAGCCTCTGTGAATGTAAGAAAGGAAGATGGGAAAGTGAGTTTAATGGGCCAGTCTTCATCAAGACCCTAGTGCAAGATATATTAAGCATTCTGCAATCTATCTTACCACTTGCTTTCTCCTTCATACTTATACTGGGGTAATGTTTGTTTTTTGTTTTTTTTTCCCCAGAGGAGAGACAAGCTATGCAGACTACAGGAGAAGAGAACCACACAGTGGTGACAGAATTCATCCTGATGGGATTTGCAAGCAGAGCTGGGATTCAGGTGCTGCCCTTTGTAGTATTCCTTCTGATTTACATGGCAACTGTGTTCGGGAACACTATCATGGTTCTCATCATTCGAACTGACCCTCGCCTTCACACCCCCATGTATTTCTTCCTCATAAACCTCTCTCTCTTAGACCTCTGCTACTCCTCAACCATTGCCCCCAAAGCCATGGCCACCTTCCTACAAGGCAGCAAAACTATTTCTTACAATGGATGTGCTGCACAGTTCTTCTTTTTTCTTCTCTTTGTCACCACAGAAGCCTTCATCCTGGCAGCAATGGCATATGATCGATACATAGCCATCTGCAACCCACTTCTTTATCCTGTCATCATGTCCAAATGGGTTTGCATCCAGCTCATCATGGGCTCCTATATCGGTGGTGTCACAACTTCTATAGTGCAAACCATTTTCACCTTTACACTGAGTTACTGCGGGCCTCAAGAGATCAACCATTTCTTCTGCGACGTTCCCCGCTTGATAAACCTGTCCTGCACCATGGATAAGCACATCAACGAACTGGTAATGTTCATTTTAGCTGGCCTCATCATAGTGATCACTTCAGGAATCACTCTCATCTCCTACGCCTACATCATCTATACTATTCTCAGGATTCGCTCTGCTAAGGGCAGGCTCAGGACCTTCTCCACCTGCTCCTCCCACATGCTGGTTGTGGTTTTATTTTTTGAGACCGTTTCCTTTATGTATGCCCAGCCAGGCTCACTATCTTCCCCACATCAGAGCAAGATTGTGTCTCTGTTTTATACCCTTGTCATCCCCATGTTGAATCCCTACATCTACAGCCTCAGGAACAAGGATGTGAAAAAAGCTTTGAGGACAATCATAGGTAGGAAAATTACTTCAGAATAATCCTCTTCTGTGAATGCACAGCTAAACTACACTCACGAGCAATGAAGTCAGAAAATAAATAAATATTTGTATGCATCTGTACATCTCTCTGCATAATTTTCATTACCACCCAACTCTCCCTCTATATTCATATCTACCTGTGTTTTTAGGCTTCTCCTAATATGGTGTGTTATTATAGTAAGTCATATTTTAAGGCCAGTAAATTCTCTACCTTTCCCCATATATTACATTTATATTTTTAAATCCTTTCTTTTTTAAAGTGTCTCTCCCCAAACTGTGGATACAGTCTTCCTTGAGCTTAAAGAACATTTGCTTTCTAAGCACAAATTTTACAACTAAAATCATCACAAGACAACGCTGATGTAGATTCTAGAATCTAATTGTATTTCCCCTTCCCTGCTGGTGTCTGCATGTATGGCCGTGTCCTGTTAATGGAAGACTCCAGAGCTAAACAACTGCTATTTCATATAGGGCTTAAAAAAGGATAGGAAAAACATTCATCCTTGCCATCAACTACAGGTTTACCATTGATTCCAATTACTATGTTATGTCAAGGAAGAGCATTTTAACTCTTGGTATTTTCAGGTTTTCACCATGCGAGGTAGTTGCTCAGTTCTCAATGGAAACTAACTGCTGCTACCAAACAAGTTGTGTCCTTTAGTCAAGAATTAGTAACTGGAGGAAACCTGAGCTCAGAGGCAAACAGGGCATCTGGGTACCCAAGGAAGCTATGACACATGGGGAAAGCAGGGACTTATGGCTGAAGGTGCCTCCAATCTAGTTGTGTAGCTGCAGAAGCAGCTGTTCTTTTTCCACCTTCCTTCCATGTCAGCACCTAGGGATGCTCTCTGCATCCTCTGCTTTACTGCCAGCAGGTACAGGTAATTTATTTTGCCAGAGGGGGAAACAGACTTACAAACTGCCCATAGGTACCCAAACCTGTAGGACAGCAATAGTGCCCATTTAGACACAAAAACCGCAAGATGAATTACCCTCTCTTCTTCAGGACACCCACACCTCTTTCCATGGAAGAAATAACACCTCTACGAGCCAGGACCATAGTGGCAGTTGGGGACTCTTCCATCCCATTGATCACATTGGCTAAATCCTTGCACTGAAAATGATTTTGATGGACAAATCAGTGTTTTGAGTAGACACATCCACCAAATTCTAAGCAGCTCTGTCTGTCATGCACACTTTTCTAGTGTGGTTAATTGTACAACCTTTCTACACAACAGCACAATGCAAATAGTGGGTAAAAAGTAATATCTGTATTGAAAAAAATGGAATGATAGGGTACAGCATCGAATTAAACATGCCAAGGACAAAAGGTGACCATCCAAACACAGGCTCCCACCAGCTTCATTCAGCGTTGATTTGGTATTTAGCCATACATTTTTTTGACCTCTTCATTTAAATGCTTACCAATCAACTCAATGTGGTTTTGTTTATGTGGAGGAATACTGGCACAGGACGACGCCAGCAGGGAGAAATCAATCAAGCCGGGAGAGCGGCGTTTTAAAAGCAGCTGCTCCCTGCTTATAAAGGAGCCGTGGGAGAGAGCCGCGCAGCAGGAAGGAGCGGAGACTCCTCAAGGAGGGTGAAGGAGGAGAAGACCGCAGGGACAAGGCAAGCTGGGATGTCGGTCCAGTGAGGGAGAGAGGGCTGGATGAAGAAAGGTGGCAAGTGTATCCCGAGCAAGGGAAGGATCATCCAAGAAGGGAAGCAGAGAAGCCACAAGAAGCAGGGACAGGAGCAGATCCCCTGAAAAATAAATTATAAGACAGCGAGAGAGGAGAGAGAGGAGTCCGACGAAAACATAAAGAAACCTTACCTTTGATTTTGGATTTTTAGTTGTTGACTATCCCCAGTGAGAGCTTGCAGACAAAAAAAAAAAAAGGGGAGAAAAAATATTTTACTTACCTGAAAGTTAAGGGAGGAAATTTCGAGGCAATCCCTGGTTTTACTTTGAAAGATAGACAGACTGATCAGGGCATCAAAGAAGATAAGAATACTTCAAAGTCATTTCTAAAAATAAAAAAAAAAAAGTGGGGGGGTTGTAATGGTTAAGAGTGTAACAACAGTCAAAGGACAATAAAAGGAGTTACTTACTTATGACAGAGTGTGGTTTGACTGTTGCACAAAATCATTTGTATCATTAAAGGAGGCAACGAAAAGGTGGGACCTCAGATAAAAGGGGTTAGGGTTTGCTGGTAGCCTACTGCAGTAGATACTACCTCCCGACTAATAACATCTACAGTCATCAAGATGTGGCAGGCAAGAGTCGGAAAAGACACAGGAAGTGAAGGTCAAGGCTATCAGAGCTAAACCCCCCCTGCGCACGCACGCACAGTTTATTTACTCAGCATGTGATTAACCTTCATATAGTGGTGAATTTTTCAAAGAACATTGGACTATCTTGACCAATGCGTAACTTGATTTGCTCTAAGTTAATAGACAAATTGATGGAAATGGTCATGATTCATGATTCCTATGACTGAAACCTTGTGGACCTGCCCATCAACTGTTAGGCTTTCAATGAATGCAATACCGCTCCAGATACCAACTTTTACACTCTCAATCTCTGCTTTTTGTCTCTGTTAAATATTCAACACCTTGTTGATTGAACAAATGAAAACACATTCAATCTTTCCCTACATAAAATACTCATTGTGACACATGATACATAAAAAACTCATTGTGACACATGATCATTTCTGATTAGAGCACGCACCTGCTGATTCATTCGGCACAAGCTGAGCAGGTTGACAAATGGTGCCATGTGCTCAACTGGAACATAATGAAGTGGTTTCAATACAGCATGCTTTTAAGAACCCATTTGTTCCCTTTCTCAGGCTCTGAGTCTGACCAGTCAAGCACCCATACAATAGGAACAGCTGGATTAATCTCTTGTTTTTCATCTTCCCAAGGGACCCAAGTACAAATTTCAGAAGATTTCAGGGAACACAGACCTAGCTGGATTCCCCACATTGGCTTGGGTCTGGGGGGTTTAACCCTCCTGGCCCCTTGCCCACTTTCACATGCTCTCTCACATCAAACCATTTTGGCCTTGGGGATAATACCTGTGAGATAATTTTTCCCATATCATATACCTTATGGGTCAGTGCTTTCACTTGTACCCCTAGAGGTGCCTTGCAGCAAGCTTGTAGCCACAGGGGTAGCCATGATGTCCCCACCTGGCCATGCAACTCCTGCATGGCTCTGATTCTAATATCGCCCTCCCTCTATTGCTCACCCACCAGACCTTGCTCTTATGGAAAGGTGAGTAAGAGAGGCTGCCACAGGCCTTAGTGTGAGCTTTAATCCTGACAGTTCCCACACTGGGTCTCTCCTGGACTCATAGTTTCATAATGCTTAGGGTTGGAAGGGACCTAAACAGATCATCAGGTCTGAACCCTACCTGGGGCAGGAACGGGTGCTGCTGTCATATCACCCCAGCCAAATGTCTGTCCAGCCTCCTCTTGAAGACTCCCAAGGTAGGAGACAGCACCACCTCACTTGGGAGCCCATTCCAGAGCCTGGCAGCTCTGACTGTAAAGTAATGTCTCCTGATGTCCAGCCTGAACCTTCTCTCTAACAATTTGTGGCCATTATTTCTAGTAACCCTGGGTGGTGCCAGGGTTAACAACAATGACACACTGGGTCAGCAACAACCTGTGCCTACTGGTGTCTCCAGCATGGCTGTGTAGTTGCAGGGGCAGCTGCCCTTTTTCCACCCTCCCTCCAAGTCAGCACTTAAAACAGAGAAGGTGGAGAGGAGCACTACTGCAAGCAGATACTGAGTAGGATGAATTTATTTTGCCATGGGGGAAACTGAGTTACAAATGATCCACAAGTGCCAAACCTGGAGTTAGACAATAGTGCCCATTTAGGCACAAAAAATGGAAGACAATATAGCCCTCTTCCCCTCCGGTCACCTGCACCTCTTGCCACACACAAGAGAATACGACAGCTATTGGCCAAGACCAGAGCTGTACCCACCTTTTTCAAGTAGCCGTAATAGCAGTTGAAGACTCTTTCAATTAAAGCATTTCGCCAGTGTGATTACAGGATGAAACTGATTTTCATGGAAAAGTAGTTTTCTGAGTAGACACAACCACCCATTTCCAACCACCTCTGCCTCTCATGAATGCTTCTGTAGTGTGGCTATTTCTTGCCAGCCAAAAACCTATTCATTTCAAGAAGCATGCAATTGTGCCACCACTTCTGGGTCTTCAGAAGGGGCTCACACTTTTAGATCCAAACCTTGTGGTTTACTGTTCACAGTGGCAAATGAGAGGTTTTGAACCATTATCTTCATTGAAGTTTCTCCAGGCACTTGGAACATTTGGCACTCAGCTCAGCCGACTGCCCTCCTGGTTGGAGAAGAAACTTGATAGTATAAACTGTAAGGGCTCATCCATGGGCAGATACAGGATTGATGCAACAGGGGTGCAGCCACAATCCTTTGGTTGGGACACACAGTGAAGAGCACTTTTTGCACCTGTGCCACACAGCATCTGTGCCATCCAGTTCCTGGATGGCAGTGAGCTCTCAGAGATCACCAGCATGTCAGTGGAGCTCTGCATGCGATCTGAAGTTCCCAGGGCAGGGGCTGCTAGAGTCCTTGCTTTCAAACAGCTCCACAGGCTACTTCTGTTTGTTCTTCCCCTTCCCCCTTCTGCCACTAACCCCTTAAAATTCATCAGGATGGGAAAAGAGGGGATGAGCATCAGTGGTTCACTGCCCCACAGCTCCAAGAAAGCAGGGGCTAACCGTCACTGCTACTGTTTCTTTCCTAGCTGTCTCCTCCTTACCACCACTTATCTGCCCCACACCCCAACAATATCTCAGCTGTCTGCCTCAGTTTCCAGTGCCAGTCAACCCTAAGTAAAGCCAAGCCTCAGTTCCTCAGCCAAATTCTCTGTAGTCTGCCGGTTCTGTTCATGGTTTTGGCAACTTTAACTCTCTCTCTCTCTCACCTGAACCTTCCCCCAAGTATCCCAAACACACACATACATAATGTACCATCCGAGTTAGGAACTAACCTGTGTGTATGTGTAGGTGGGTTGTATGTGTGTGAACTGGTGAGTGCGTGTATATTTATATGTGTGTGTGTGTGTGTGTGATTGTGTGCATAATATACGAATTAGTGATCTGTGTCTAACTTTTGGGGTGTATAGTGTATGTGCTTGAATTGGTGAAAGGTATGCATGTGCCTAGGCTGGTTTGGATGTGTATGTGCCTGAGCTGGTAGTGTGTGTGTGTATGCACCTAATTGATTTGTGTGTTTGTATATGTGCAATTGTGTCACACCCTCCTGTCTAACAGCACAATAGTGAGATCCTGAGAGTTGGCCTGACCCCACAGAGCAACAGTAAAATTATTTATTTCATCATAAACCCAATATTCTGTTAAAAAAAAATTGAAGGATTTCAAAAACAAAATGTCTAGACACATTGTGCAAGCCTCTGTGAATGTAAGAAAGGAAGGTGGGAAAGCGAGTTTAATGGGCCAGTCTTCATCAACAACCTAGTGCAAGACACTTTAAGCATTCTGCAATCTGTCTCACGGCTTGCTTTCTCCTTCATACTTATCCTGGTTTTTGTTTTTTTGTTTTCCCAGAGGAGAGATGAGCTATGGAGTCTACGGGAGAGGAGAACCACACAGTGATGACAGAATTCATCCTGATGGGATTTGCAAGCGGAGCTGGGATTCAGGTGCTGCCCTTTGTGGTGTTCCTTGTGATTCACACGGCCACGGTGCTAGGGAACGGTATCATGGTTCTCATCATTTCAACTGACTCTCGCCTTCACATCCCCATGTATTTCTTCCTCATAAACCTCTCTCTCTTAGACCTCTGCTACTCCTCAACCATTGCCCCCAAAGCCATGGCCACCTTCCTACAAGGCAGCAAAACTATTTCTTACAATGGATGTGCTGCACAGTTCTTCTTTTTTATTCTCTTTGCCACCACAGAAGCCTTCATCCTGGCAGCAATGGCATATGATCGATACATAGCCATCTGCAACCCACTTCTTTATCCTGTCATCGTGTCCAAATGGGTTTGCATCCAGCTCATCATGGGCTCCTATATCAGTGGTGTCACAACTTCTATAGTGCAAACCATTTTCACCTTTACACTGATTTACTGCGGGCCTCAAGAGATCAACCATTTCTTCTGTGATGTTCCCGCCTTGATAAACCTGTCCTGTACCACTGATAAGCACATCAACAAACTGGTAACGTTCTCTTAGGTGGCCTCATCATAGGGATCACCTCAGGAATCACTCTCATCTCCTACGCCTACATCATCTATACTATTCTCAGGATTCGTTCTGCTAAGGGCAGGCTCAGGACCTTATCCACCTGCTCCTCCCACATGCTGGTTGTGACTTTATTTTTTGGGATCGTTTTCTTTATATATGCCCAGCCAGGTTCATTATCTTCCCCACATCAGAGCAAGACTGTGTCTGTGTTTTATACTCTTGTCATCCCCATGTTGAATCCCTACATCTACAGCCTCAGGAACAAGGATGTGAAAGAAGCTTTGAGGAGAATCATAGGTAGGAAAATTACTTCAAAATAAGCCTCTTCTGTGAATACACAGCTAAACTACATTTACGAGCAATCAAGTAAGAAAATAAATAAATATTTGCATGCATCTGTACATCTCTCAGCATAATTTTCATAATAATAAAGATGTGTTATTATAGTAAGTCATATTTTAAGGCCAGGAAGTTTTCTACCCTTCCCCATATATTAAATTTCTATTTTTAAATCTTTTTTTTTTAAAGTGTGTCACCCCAAACTGTGGATCCAATCTCCCTTGAGCTTAAAGAACACTTGCTTTCTAAGCACAAATTTTACAACTAAAATCATCACAAGACAATGCTGATCTAGATTCTAAAATCCAATTGGATTTCCCCTTCCCTGCTTGTGCATGTATAGCCCTGCCCTTTTAATGGCAGACTCCACAGCTAAACAACTGCTATTTCATAAAGGGCTTAAAAAAGTGACTATTTCTAGGTATATTGTGCAAGCCTTGTTTCTGGGTTTTACCCTTTTTGGCTACTTTGTATTTTCCCATGCTTTCTCAGACATCAACACTCAAATTACATTGGCCTTGGGTGCATACTAATAGCCTGGAGGCATTTTGGCCCAGATCATAATTCACAGATCAGCGTTTTCATTTTTTTTTTCCCTAGAGGAATCTGTAGTCTGGCCACAGTTCATACTGACGCTTCATGCTTTTCAGACTGGATGTTATTAATAACATGCTAACTTTAGCATCTTTGAGGAGTAGAGACAGCAACTTCAACAGCTAATCTGTGGAGTTTCTCTCTCACAATCTCTAGGTACATAAGCTTAAAACTCCAGTGTCTATATTATCTACTCCTAAACCTTGCTATCTCCCTCTGACCTTCCTTTCAGTTTATGCCTACCAGTCATTATTTCCCCCCAGCTTTGAAAATGTTTTTCTAAAATTCAAAGAAGCTTACTACTCCCCTTAGATCAACTCCTGACCAGTCTGGACTGTGGGATTCCCTCCCCTTGCCAGTATATGGACTTAAAGACCATTTCCCTGCATGTCCAGCTGTGTCTGCTCACACATTAGACATGGGCCAGACTGAGCAAGGGGGAAGAAGTGAACAGCAAGGGTGCTGAGGACTTTTGCAAGGGGGCACTGAGGTGAGAGTCAGGGATCAGCCTCTGGTTCCCTTCCCTTACTACTCCTGAAATGCCCATTAGCCAGTGTCTCTCTCTTTCCTTTACTCTCCAGGCCCCACATCTGTTGCTTCTCCCCACTGCCACTCCCCACCTGGCTTTGCCCCTCCAAGGACCTCTCTGTTTTTCCTAGCCCCTTCTCTACTGGCTGCTCTCTTCTCTCCTCCAGCAGCCTTTTCCTGGGAAAGAGAGCCCCCAGGGACATACAGGCTCTGCTCTCAGTCTTGGTGGTAGAAATATCTGCTCTGCTGAAAAGTGGCCAAGAGCTGTGGGCTACCTAAGAACGTGCACATGACAGAGCTGCCTGCTTGTGAGCCAGGCCCTGAGGGGTTGGGGCTTGGAGATTTGCTCTGCAAAAGTGAGTGAAAAAAGGGGAGATGGCCTCGACCAGACAGAAAACAGCCCAAACAAGCAAATAAGGAACACGGCTGTAAACAACTCTGGTTCATCTACTTCCAGGACAGGATGAAGAATGGCCTAGAGCCCACTACAACATAATGCTGTTCTCCCCTGGCACATACACTGTGCTCCCCACATCCTTCTCCAGTCCATGTCCAAAGAGCTCATGGTCAAGCAGGGCCTGAAACACAGGCAGGTAGCCAGAGAGAGAAAGAGGGGAGGAGAGGAAATCATATCCCCAGGATGACCTTTATACCAGCTCAGTCTGATTGCTGTTGATTTCAAAGAGATATTATTTTTATTGCATTCATCCAGGGACTTCCATCTAGTGCCTCTCTAATTCTCTCCAGAATGGGTCCGCAGGGCTGGGACTGAAAACACATCTCTTGTCACCAGGGAGAAGCTCAATGCAGTCCTGAGTGATCTCATAGCACCTTTTATCCAGAGACCGCAAGGCCCTGATTCAATACCATTCCCTTCAATATAACTGCTAGAACAGTCCCAACACTTCTGCTTGGCAGAAAATATGTCTAGGGCAGTAAAGATCCCAGGTCAGTTATCAATGTTAAGGCAAATTTATTACCCGAATCCTTAGATTAGGTGGCAGTGAAAAGGGTAGACAAGAGCATCTGTCATGGTTTCAGAAAGCTCCAAAAGAAACTGAGTTGAATGAAGCTGGGGTGAGTCTTGCTTTATGATACCTGTCAGCTAGGAAAGTATAGGCACTGGGAAGCTTTACATGAGATAACAATGATAAAATGCAGAAGATTTTTCATTCAACTTCTCCATTCCATGCAAAAAGGCTTTTGGTGGGTAGGCGCATGCTGATTCAACCTAGCTATTTTTTGTACTTTTAAACTTTGGTAATACAGCTGGTTCTATAATTTTAAATGAACATTCTTACTTTTTATTGAAAAGTTACATCGTATCAGCCAAACACTTTCTAATATTGAAAACAAAAGTAAAACAACACAAAAGGAAAATTTCTATTTTCATTGAAAGGCTAACATTTCACAGACAAACACTTTATCATACTGAAAAAAACCTAGTGTTTTCCTTAAGTTCCATGGTCTTAATTTTCTTTTGGTTCTTTACGGGGTTTATGCATCTATTTATGTATATGTCTATTTCCATTATGTAGGTTTCTGTTTTCATAGTTGTAAAAAGCCAGAAATCTCTGTAAACATATTTTTTTCATCATAAACCCAATATTCTGTTAAACAATTGCTAGAATTCTCAAAAACAAAAAGTCTAGACGTCCTGTGCAAGCCTCTGTGAATGTAAGAAAGGAAGGTGGGAGGCTGAGCTTAATGACAAAGTCTTTATCGAGAACCCAGTCTTTCTTTTCTATTTACATGAGGTTGCTGTTTGCAGAGGAACCAAAGGAGTTTGAGGCACAGTTCTCAAAGCACCTGAGTACCTCAGGAGACAGGTAAGCACCAAGGGAGATTTCCAAAATCACCCTGGTTCCAGCCTTGGCTGATTTCATTCTTACTGAGCTGAGATTCCATAGACATTACTACAGGACACAAGTATTGCTTCTGTTTGGCTATGGTACATGTGCCACGGTTGCTAAGATGCCATGAGGTGAACTGCGGACTCATCCTTTTAAGTATTTGTTAAGTGTTTGGACATACTGGCATTCACAGATAGTAAATATGCTGTAGTCCAATGAAATCTGTTGGGATTGGAGCACGAAAAATGCATGCCATATCCCCCTGTTCAAACCTCTCAGTTTAACGTATATCCATGTACAGACTGGGAGCCACATTCCACCAAGCATAGCAAGGCTGAATAACACCTCATTCCAAAAGTAGACCTGTGAATGACAAGAGACACCATAAGATTTTGCTAATATTATACCAAGGGCACTTTTCCCAACTGTTATTATAAGGAGAAATTATATTTAAAAATAGATTCATTAAAAAAACTCCACATTTTCAATAGACTTGCTGTACACTTATTAAGTTGAGGTTTAAGTAACTTTTGAAGGGCTCTGTCACAATAAGCCCAAAGGAACATGAAGCATTCTGCAATCTGTTTAGCCACTTTGCTATTTCCTTCATCCATACACATCCTTTCCCTCCAGGCAGAGATGAGCTATGGCTGTTTAGCAACTTTACTATTTCCTTCATCCATACAGATCCTTTCCCTCCAGGCAGAGATGAGCTATGGAGTCTACAGGAGAGCAAAACCACACAGCCGTGACAGAATTCATCCTGCTGGGATTCGGGAAACTTTACTATTTCCTTCATCCATACAGATCCTTTCCCTCCAGGCAGAGATGAGCTATGGAGTCTACAGGAGAGCAAAACCACACAGCCGTGACAGAATTCATCCTGCTGGGATTCGGGAGTGGTCCTGGGACTCAGGTGCTGCCTTTTGTGCTGTTCCTTGTGATTTACTTGACAACCGTGCTAGGGAACACCATCATGGTTCTCATCATTCGAATTGACCCGCACCTTCACACCCCCATGTATTTCTTCCTCATGAACCTGTCACTCCTAGACCTCTGCTACTCCTCAACCATTGCCCCCAAAGCCATGGCCATATTCCTACAAGGCAGCAAAACTATTTCCTACTATGGATGTGCTGCACAGTTCTTCTTTTTTTCTGTATTTGTCGTCATAGAAGCCCTCATCCTGACAGCAATGGCATATGATCGATACATAGCCATCTGTAACCCACTCCTCTATCCTGTCACCATGTCCAAAAGGGTCTGTGTTCAGCTCATTGTTGCCTCCTATATCTGTGGTGGTGCACATTCTCTAGTGGAAACCAGCTTCACCTTTTCACTCAGCTACTGTGGGCCTAAAGAGATCAACCATTTCTTCTGTGATGGTCCCCCGCTACTAAACCTGTCCTGCAGCGACATTTACATCAATAAACTGGTAATGTTTGTTTTATCTGGCTTCATCATAGTGATCACCTCAGGAATCATTCTCATCTCCTACACCTACATCATCTATGCCATTCTCAGGATTCGTTCAGCCAAGGGCAGGTCCAGGACCTTATCCACTTGCTCCTCCCACATGGTGGCTGTGGCTTTATTTTTTGCAACCGTTTCCTTTATGTATGCCCAGCCAAGTTCAATGTCTTCCCCACATCGGAGCAAGGTGGTGTCTGTGTTTTATACCCTTGTCATTCCCATGTTGAATCCCTTCATCTACAGCCTCAGAAACAAGGATGTGAAAGATGCTTTGAGGCGGACCATGAGTAGAAAATGATTTCAAAATAAGCCTCTTCTGTGTTTATAGAGCTAAACTACAGTTTAGAGTGATAAAGTGGGAAATAATTAATAGTGATTTGCATGCATCTGCACATCCCTCTGCCTAATGTTCATTAGCCTCCATCTCTCCCTCTATATTTATATCTACCTATGTTTTTAGGCTTCTCCTAACAATATGGTGTGTTATTATAAGAATGAGTGTTTTATTATAGTAAGTCACCCCCATATTTTAAGTTTTTCTTTCAATTTTTAAATCCTTTTCTTTTTTAAGCACATCTCACCCCAGACTGTTGTGAGAAACCTCCTTGAACTTTAAGGAGCATTTGTTTTCTAAGCACAAATTTCACAACTGAAATCATCACACGACAATGCTGATCTAGATTCTACAATCCAATTGTATTTCCCCTTCCCTGCTTGTGTTTGCGTGTGTGCATGTTTGTCCATCTCCTCTTAAGGACTGACCCCACAGCTAAACACCCTGCTATTTCATAAAGGGCTTAAGATAAGATTAGCAAAAGCATTCATCTTTGAATGTGTATGCTGAATATCAGTCTTCAGAGTGATGAAGGAGCAAGAGCTATGATCCTGGGGCTGCTGCACTTTCTACATCCTGCATATGACATAGCTGTTAACCAAATAATTTAACCATTCTACACGTGGCAATATGTATGAACAGTACTGTAATTCCTGGCTCAGGAAGCCTGCATAAAATTCTCTCTTCATATGAATACACAGATATCATTCATCTATCATTAGTACAATATAAAATACCTGATACAAGGAAACAAAACCACAGACATAGCAAAAGCCACTAGCGATATGTTAACTCCAAATCAATTCCAATTAAAATAAGACACATATTGTTAAAAATGAGAAAAAATAACCATTAAAATCAGCTAGCAGAGGAAAGCTTAGTTTCTCCTGCTATGGCAGTCTTAAATCCATACTGGGTGCCCTTCTGATAGATGCTGCTTACTCACAAGTTAGTCAAATAGAAGCAAGGGGATGGAGGTTCATAGTTTGTGCTATGTTGTTTGCACTAGGACAGTGGTTCTCAGCCAATCTGGCATGGTACCCTGGGTTACCTTGTGATTTTTAAAAGGGTGCTATATAATATTAGCACTAGTAAATGTACTAATGTGATTCTCCACCTAGAGATCAATCTACATAAACATAGATTCCCACCGAGATAAACCCAACAGGCAGGGCATATGCCTTCCCCTTCTCCCTCTCCTCTCCCCCCCCTGAATGTGTATGTTGACAGACATTCAGGTAGCTGGCCTGAAGCATTTAATTAACAAGAATATTCAGTGACATAAAAGTTTGCCCCATGCTAGATGGTGTGCCATAGCCTCATTACTCAAACTTTATGAGCCTCAAACCTGAACACAGGTCAGAGATTTGGACACAGACACAACTTTAAATGTTTTTTCTACATACCTCTAGGTAGCAGAGGCTAATGTGTGCTGCAATGCTGGGGCACATGGAGTGTCCCTCAGAAGCACAGGGGGCTCTCCGGCACACTCAGCAGCAGACCCGGAAGTGGACCAGAAGCATTTCCATTAAACATTCGGGCCCTCCAGGGAGCGGGCTGCAGGGCCGCCTGCACCTCCCTGGCACAGTGACTGGTGCCTCCTGGGTCTGGGTGGGGGGCACCGGGGGTCCTCCTGTGGCTGATCACTGAGCCAGGGAGCATGTGGGGGCCCCCCAGCACGCTCCCTGGCAGACCCGAAAGTGGACCAGAACTAGTTCTGGTCCCCTTCTGGGTTTGCTGCCAAGCATATGGAGGATGCCACTCCCCTCTGCCCTCCTGTGGGATGCTCCATGCACCCCAGCATTGTAGTGTTCACAAGCTGTGCCTGCTACCTCAAGGTATGTAGAAAAACCATTTGAAACTGTGTCTATGTCCGAATTCCTGATTCTCCGAATCAGCATTAAATCTTCAGATTCTGATTCAGCTGAATCAAATCAGGGACAGTGATCCGAATCAATGAATCGAATCACTGCCCCCGACTCGGGCCAAATCCGAAGAAGGAGAAGAAGAACATTGGGAACCTGCAAGCCATGGGGCGGCTAGCAGTACAGCACAGGTAAGCAATAAGCGGTTAAGAAATAAGGGGCCCCTTGGGACTCCAAGCTGGGGGGCAGCAAAGGCACCAGTCACAGGGCTCAAGTGCCTATATACTAATGCTAGGAGCATTTGGAACAAGCAGGATGAACTAGCGCTCCTGCTTGCAGAAAACACCTATGACTTAGTAGGGCTAACAGAAACCTGGTGGGATTTGTCCCACGACTGGGCAGTACTTATTGAGGGTTATAGGCTGTACAGAAAGGACAGGGTGGGGAAGAAAGGGGGAGGGGTTGCGCTCTATGTCAATGAGCAATATACATCGACCCTCATCAAGACGGAATCGAAGGATGAGGAAGTAGAAGGATTGTGGGTTAGGTTACATGGGGGGCAAGGAGAAAGGGATTTGGT
>NW_005842706.1:551325-561537 GCF_000455745.1 Alligator sinensis
AGAAACCGGTGGTGCTTGCTTTGCAAACGATTGCCAAGCACCCCTCTCTGCGCAGACTGGAAACAATAAAGATTGAGTTGGATCCTCCACCCCTGTGTGTTCATTGGCAATAGCGCACCGGGCACGAATTCACACTGTCCGTTGGGGACAACAGGTTGACAGTCATTCAGGTAACTGGCCTGAAGCATTTAATTAGCAAGAATATTCAGCTGCATAAAAGTTCGCACCCATGCTAGATGGTGTGCCACAGCCTCATTACCCAAACTTTATGAGCCTCAAACTTGAACACAGGTCAGAGATTTGGACATAGACACAACTTTAAATGTTTTTTTTACATACCTCTAGGTAGCAGGGGCTCATGAGTGCTGCGATGCTGGGGCACATGCAGCATCCCTCAAAAGCACAGGGGGCTCTCCGGCACACTCAGCAGCAAACCCAGAAGTGAACCAGAAGCATTTCCATTCAACATTCACATCCTGCGGGCAGTGGGCTGCAGGGCCCCCTGCACCTCCCTGGATCAGTGACTGGTGCCTCCTGGGTCTGGGGGTGGGCACCCGGGGTCATCCCGTGGCTGATCACCAAGCCAGGGAGCTCCCTGGCCGCCCCGGAAGTGGACCAGAAGTAGTTCTGGTCCACTTCTGGGTTTGCTGCCAAGCACATGGAGGATGCCCCTCCCCCCTGCACTCCTGTGGGATGTTCCATGCGCCCCAGCATTGTAGTGTTCACAAGCTGTGCCTGCTACCTCAAGGTATGTAGAAAAACCATTTGAAACTGTGTCTATGTCCAAATTGCTGATTCTCCAAATCAGCATTAAATCTTCAGATTCTGATTCAGCCAAATTGAATCAGGGACAGTGATCCGAATCAACGAATTGAATCACTGTCCCCGATTCAGGCTGAATCCAAATTGAATAGGACCATCTTCGCACACCCCTACGTAAGCATGGTTAAGTCCACAGCTGAATTGGCCATTTGGATCATGAGCTCTGCTATCTAGAAGATGCTGGCAGTATGGTTAGTGCACTTCTCCACTGCAGGACTTCTTATACCTGGATTTTTCTGTACTGGATTTCCTAACTGTATCAGGTTCACTCGTGGTACCTAGGTCCACTTGTGGCAAGAGCCCAGAACACACTACTTGGATGTTGACAATGTTTTAAAAAGTTGTGTTTTTTGTTTGACAACCAAATTAACAAATTGTCCCTTGCATTATTAGGTGTTGAGAGTAGTGCCCTTCTCTCAGCCTGTATCCCCATGCTGGAAGTAATTAGGCATGGTGTTTCTTTCAACAATGCTCTGATGGCTGTGGTGTTCAGGAGGCTAAGTGTCAGAGACATGACTGGGATGTAGGAGGTCAGGATTAGGGGGTCCCCATCCAGGGGATCAGGACTGAGAAAGTTTGGGGAAGCTGTCACTGTAACTGCATCTCATCCCTCTGGTGAGGAGGGAAAGGAAGAGCAATTATGGAGCAGCAAAAAAAGCCTTTTTTCCCCCACTCATCCCTGTTGGTGCCTGGGGAGGCTACCCATTGTACCACTCTAGTCATGTCACTGAGCTGGTGCCACCATGTCTTCTATCTCTACTCTAGGCCTACCATATTTCAGCAAGCAACCTAGTAAGTTCTTGATGGCAAAGCAGAGGGCAGATCCAGGCTTGCCCCTACTGGGCTACAGCAATCAATGTGCAAGCTGCTGATTTTCCCTTTGCTATTCTAACCAATTATATAGCCTGCCTATCCAACACCACATAGCAAACAGCAAACATAAGGCTACAAAGAAACAGAAGGCTAGAAAGAAATATCAGTGTTGCAAAATTTAGAATGATAGGGTACAACATCAATGAAACATGCAAGGGACAAGCTGACCATCCAAACACAGGCTCCCACCACCTTCATTCAGCATTGTTTTGCATTTGAGTCACGAAAAATTTTGACCTCTTCATTTACATGTTTTACTGTCAACTCTGTTACCAGATTTGCCCATTACTTTGGGGTGTGCTCATTTAAGGGATATGCTTCTAGGGTCTTGGTAATTCTGTCAATGTGCTGCTTGAGTTACTTGTGTTTCTATACAGAGCTGTATATCTCCCTTCTGCAAGTCCTCACCCCCAATAGAGCTATCTTGCAGGACTCAGTTTCAATGGGGCTGGGTTCCTCCAGTCACCAAATCAGTCATACACACAAACACACACAGATTAACGTGACATGCCTGACCCAGCCGGGTTGATCAACATGGACAGGCTGACACCCTCATATGCCAAGAATCAGTTCATCAGAGCAACAATAAACTGCAGTCAGACACAAGCACACAGTTAAACAGAATCCCTCTGAATCCAGCTGGGTGTCCAGCTGACACCCTCATGGACCAGCATTCAATTCATACGGGCACGTCCAAGTCAAACTGGGTCAATCAGCCTGTACAAGCTGATCCCCTTATGTGTTTCAAACTCAGCACGTCCCAATCTTTGGCATCTTGATGAGCAGACCCCACAGTATTTTTGGGCTTCACAGGGATCTTTAGCCTAGGTAAAAGAAGTGTTGCTGCAGAGCACATGAGGAAGGAGAAGTAGAGAAGGAAAAAGGTACCCAGTTACTACCAGTTAGACTATAAAAGTTATTTATTGCTAAGTATATGAAATATATGTAATAGTATTAGTGGTAATAGACATGCAAAGGAAAGACAAACACAAACAATTACAATACTACCCTGGTTTCACTAAGTATTTGGGGAAACTTAGCTCAAGCTTAACTAATACAGTTCAGGTTCAGAAATTTATGCCTAGAGAGAAAAGAGAGAGAGAGAGAGCACTGAGATCTCGCCAGTCCAAGGCACTTGGGTCTCAAAGCTGACAGGTAAAGTTCCTAGCAAAATCCTTGAAGGGAAACGATATGTTCTTCCAGCGTCCCGAGAACAACAATGGGTGGTGTCAACGCAAACACTGCTGCTTTTTACAGATTTTTATACCCTCAGTTCAGCTGCTTCGAAGCATTCTCAATAGTGTAAATCATTATCTTTTCTCCTGACAAGGGGTTATCTGGTTTGGAACATCTCAAGAAACTGATTGATAATCAGGAAACACATAAGGTTAGGGAGTACTCAGATACTTGGGAGCCAGCTTGAAATTCCTATGGATGGCAGATATACTGATGGGATATCTCATGGTTTCTTCAGAAACAATAGATAGCTTGCAGCATCAGGGTTTTGGATTTTTACTTGTTGTGAACAAGCCTCAGCTTAGCATGACTTTTCCCGATCTTACTACAGTCTTTTAACAGACTTAAGGCAATTATTGGAGTGTGTATAACCTTTGGGCAGGAAGACATCCACCAGTCATCCCGGGAAAAGTATGGCAACACCTGTGGTCAGGACTCCAACGGGCTGGGCACTGTGATGAACCCTTTACCATTGTTCAAATGTTGCCCATACCCCCTCTGACTCGGTCTCTTGCATCAGCATTCCCTAACCCGGCAACCGAGTTTTAGTCAATCAAGTTTAAATAGGCCTCCCATAGTGGGGTGGGGAATGTACTGGCCGAGATGTCTATTAAACTTAGAGGTGTGTGTGTGTGGGCAGGGGGGGAGGGGGAAGTCCTTTGTAAATCCACATTAGAATTGGTCTGATAAATGCTGAGCTGGGTGTGTGTAAAAGTGGGTTGATTAGCATTTGGAGCATGGATTCCCCATCATGCCGCACTCCCCTGCTTCTCTGATCCCAGAATTCACTGCGGTCTCTGCTTCAGGCTTTCTGTTCTCCATTTCTCATGTAAATGTATAGTCATCTGGTTCCATCTCGGATGCAAATGAGACCTAGGGCAGTTGTTTCACTCTTGTCACCTTTATCTGGAGAGTTTTAGGTGTGTCTCCCACTGCATCTTAATCAGTTTCATTTGGGGGGGCGGGGAGAATTCTTTGTGAATCAGACAGGCTGTGTCCTGTGCCAGGGTTCCCCAGGGACACAGAGCTGAGAGGTAACAACTCAGCATGGTTTTCATTATTAACATACTATATGATTTACAGGTCTGTTGGTAAACTTATCAAGCAATTTTGGATTATCATGACCCGTGCCTAACTTGATTTCCTCTAAGTCAGTAATCCAATTTGTGGAAATGGTCATGATTCCTATGACCGAAACCTTGTGGACCTGCCCATCAATAGTGAGGCTTTGGATGCTTGACTACTGCACCACGTGCCAACTTGAACTCTCTCAATCTCTTCTTTTTCCATCACAGTTACATATTCAACATCTTGCTGACTGAACACCTGAAAACATATTCAACATAAAATACTCATTGGGACACATGATACATTTTGATTAGAACAAACACCTGCTGACACATCCAGGAGAAAATGAGCAAGTTGGCAAATGGTGTTATACTCAAGTGGCACATAGTGAAGTGGTTTCTATGCAGGGTGGAAAGCCATTTGTGCCCTGTCTCTGGCTCTAAGTCTGGCCAGTCAAGCAACCATGCAATAGGGATAGTTGGATAGATGTTTTCTTCTTTACATTTCCAAGGCCTCACGTACAAAAGTCACAAGCTAGCAGGGAACCCAGACCTAAGTGATACACCCACCATGGGTTTTCCTCTGGGGATTTACCCCTCTTGGCCACTTTCCAATTTTCATATGCTCTCTTGCATCAAGCCACTTTGGCCTTGTGTGCTTACTAATACCCATTAGATATTTTGTCCCAGATTGTATATTTCATGGGTTAGTGTTTGCACTTTTTCCCTCTAGAAGGGCCTTGTAGCAGGCTCATGGGCACAAGGGCAGCCATAATGCCTCTTGGTGCCTGTGTGGTTCCTGCCTGCTTCTGAATCTATTCATCACCCTCCCTCAATTACTTGCCCACCATACCTTGTTCTTATCAAAATTTGAGTGAGAGAGGCTGCCCATGGGCCTTCATCTTAATAATTTCCATACTGGGTCTCTGCTGGACCCACTGGTCCCTCATTCAGCCCCTCTTCTCTGAGCTCTCACACTGCCTGGTCCCACTGCCTGCTCCTCTAGGCTTCCAGACCATTGTACCACATACATCCTGTTCTCTCTGGGCTCCTGGATGCCCTGTCCTATGTGAATCTCCCCCTCTCAGGGCTCCTGGATACCCTGTTCTGCCTTTCCTCCCTGTTCTGGACCAGTGGACCCACTATTCTGGCTCAAACCCTCTCAGGCCTCCCTGATCCCTAGTCCCACTCCCAGCCTCCCTGATTTCTATACACCCCACTGGGCCTCATTCTCAACCTGTGGGCACCTGCTCTCCCTGCTGGTCTCCACTTTCTCTGGGCTCCTGGGTTACTGGTTCTCTAAATCAGGGGTGGTGAACCGGGGGTACGTGTAGCTCCAGGGGTACTTCAGAAGGCCTTAGGGGGGAAGCATGGGTGGGAGGGGATGGAGCACCTACATGCATCATCTTGCGCTGCCACGCAGGCATCACCCACCAAGCCAGATGTGGAGGGCAGGGGAGCTCACACATGGTGGCTGCTGCTGCTCCACGTGTGGCTGCATGCCATCCTTCCCCAAACCCTGCTCCACATCCAGCCATCGGGCTACACTATTCCACACGTGGCCTCCAGAGGTACAATGCTCCAAAAAGGTTGAAAACTAGGGCTGTACAAAGCTTCGGTCACTGATACGATTCAGAGGGGATTCGTCCTAATTCGGCTGCTGAATCTCCAAATCTGAATCAAATCAGGAGACCCATTAACCTCTCCAAATCCAATCAGAAGTCTTTGATTTGATTCAGAGAGATTCTGAGAGATTTGATCATTTGGCCGTAGATGCAGCTTTATATGTTTTTTCTACATGTCAAGGTATAAGGCGTGGCTCATAAATGCTAAGATGGTGGGGCAAATGGAGCGTCCCACAGGGGCACGGGGGGCTCCCTTGCATGCTCAGTGGAAGACCCAGAAGTGGACCAGAAGTACTTCTGGTCAACTTCTGGATGAGGTGCAGAGCGCATAGAGGGCACTCCCCCTTTGCTCACCTAGCTTGGCGACTGATGCCTCCTAGGTCTGGTGGTCGCACCCAGGGTTGTAGCATGAACTGAACTAATGTAGCTGATGATAACATGGAGTGTAATAATAGTGAAATATAACCATGTTAGTCTTATACTGTAAGCAACTTGAAAACTCCATTTTGTATCCTCCTGCCTGACATAAGTGAATGAACTCCGCATAGCCTTTATGTATGAGTGTGTGTAAAAGGGTAAATCATGAGAGAATGGAATAGAGATGAGAAAAGAAGATTTACCTGTTTATGTAAGCAACAAGGCACCGAATGTAAGTTACTAGTCAGTAAACTAATTAATAAATGGCTGAAGAATCCCTTTTAGGGCACAAAGAATACAATGTGGAAAAGGAATGATGCATCCCACTCTACCAGACAGGCAACAAGAATGCTTCAAGGCTAAGATAAGCTGAAGACAAAAGAAAAACAACTGCTAAAACAGAATCTGGGTATGAAAGAACCCCCAAAGCACTGAAACAAAGGATTCCAATCCCTATAAAAGAACACTTTGAAAATGCCAAGCTGGGTGAGTCTCTTTCTCTACTGCTGTTTCATTGGAGCACAGATTCATCTGTTCATCCTGCTCCAGCTATTACCTTCAAATCTGCTATCTTCAAATCATCATCATCTATGCAATAAGCCTGGGTTGGCCACCTTGGGCTGATATTGAGCAACTATTGCTGGTAACTATATCTGGTGTATGTGTGGATGAAATGGTTGTTGTGTATGTGTATGCCTGTGTATAATGATTTGTGTATGTTTGTATGAATGGTGTGCCCAAACCTCTATGTCTAACTCATGTGACCAATAAACACAGCACCTTGCCTTATCCCCCTTTATAAAGTCTTATTCATGATTTGAGCAATTGGCAATTTGAGTAACAGGGTCCCCCCATGGCCGATTGCTGAGCCAGGGGAGCACGGGGGGTGGGGTATCCCCGCGTGCTCGACAGTGGACTTGGAAGTGGGCCGGAAGTACTTCCATTCCGCTACCAAATGCACCTCTAAGTGTGCAGGGGACCCTTCCCCCTCCCCTCACCCGCCACTCCTGTGAGACGCTCCATCAGCCCCATCATCACAGCATTCATGATCTGAGCCTGGTACTTCGAGGTACATAGAAAAAATGTCTAAACTGTATCTATGGCTGAAACACTGCTTCTCTGAATCACAATTGAATCTTCAGGTTCAGATTTGGCAGAATCAAATTGGGACAGTGATCTGAATCAGGAAATTGAATCACTGTCCCCCAAATCGTGCCAAATCTAAATCCGAATTGAATACTGCCCACTTCGCACAGGCCTATTGAAAACCCCAGCTTTAAGAGGACTTTGAGCCTGCCCCATCTGGACTCAAAATTAAGCCACCAGTATAACTTAATAAAGCAGTTAGGCCCACTCGCAGGCCCCAATCTCTGCAAGGGACTAACATAAAATAAAGGCCACCTGCATGTAAAAAGGCGCCTCTCTTTATCACAGTACCTTTCTCTTGTTCTCTCTTGCCACGATCAATTCAGGAGCCCAGATGTTGTGCTGCTAAGAATTCCTCTCCACAGGACTCTCAGGACAACAAGGCCTAACCAGCTCAAACTCAGTGTTCATATAATTTCAGCCTGGCCTGCTGCTGGTCAGTTGAGTCCTTCATCCACCCTCTTGGCCACCTGCAAGTGGCCTTTCAGGCTGTTGCCCTCTTAAAGGAACACACAGGCCCAAGTGCCCTGTTACAGGCCTCTACTCAGGCCACAATTCATACTGTCACTTGGTGCATTTCAGCCTGAACATTATTAATGACATGCTGACTCTACAATCCTTCCATTCCATGGACAGCTGAGCTGTTTAGGTCATTCTTTACAATGTCTAGGTCCATGGCACTTCAGACTCCAGTGCCCCAACTAAACTACTCCTAAACCTTGGCCAGTGCTCTCTCTCTCTCTCTCTCTCTCTCTCTCTTTCCTTTCAGGTTCTGAATACCAGTCATTATCCTGAATCCGGCTTTCACATGATTTTCTGCACTTACAATGGACAGTAAGCTGGATTCGGCAGTGTCCTTGTTAAGAAGGCTAACAGCATACTGGGTGGCTTTTGTAGAAGTGTTGCCAGCAGATCAAGAGAAGTTATTATTCCTCTCTACTCTGCACTGGTGAGGCTGCCACTGGAGTATTTTGTCCAGTCTTGTGACTCCCACTATAGAAAGGAGGTGCACAAGTAGAGTCCAACAGAGGGCACCAAAAATAGTTCAGGTGCCAGGGCACATGGTTTTTGAGGAGAAGCTGAGGGAATTGGGCATATTTAGTGTGCACAATGTGGTGGCCGGAACCAGAAAGGATACTATCATGAGCAACAAATATATGCTCTTGGAGACATCCAGGCAATTGTTTAGTAGTTAAGATTAGCTAATGGAAAGCTTGCAAGTTTGCAACCCACAAGTGGAATTTGTCTGTCACAATTTAGCCAAAGTGTTGAAGCTAACTGTTTGCACTGATCATAAAACTGACTAGGCCCCAAAAATAAGCAGGATTACAAGATTAGCTGATCTAACACGTTTTTTAAAGGTCAGCCATAACAAGATCTGACCACCTACTATAGCATATTCCTAGGAATCCAAGGAATGACAAACCAAGGGGTTAAGCTTGGGCAGGTAATGCTAATTTCAAACCTCAAAGTAATGTGGTGTAATTTGCTTATTGGGTGAACTCAAGTTCGGGCAGTAAACTTTCATGATAATTTCTAACACCTTTTGATCCCATAGGGTAACAGCTATAGGGCAAGATTGTGAGTGGCTCTAAAGCCAGCAGATTAGCATAAGTTAAAGTATAAAGGAACACGCATGTCAAGTGACCAGTTAAAAGGACGGGACAGAAGGACCATCGCTGTACCAAGCCTGGACCCCGGACTCCCAGTGTGAGCGAAGACCAGATCCTGACCAAGGGACCTTCCCGGTGACCCCTTGGACAGCATTGATAGGCAACACCTGACATCGCTGGAACAACTTGGTGCGCACTGGCATAGAGGGACTGCCGATAAGTTGCCAACCCCATGTGGGAACTCTTTGTCATTCTGTCTATCTGTTATTATTCACTATTAGCTCTTTATTACTGTACTATCTATTTGTCACATTAACCTTTCTGTTAACCATTGTATGCTAAGCTATAAGTAATTTGCCTTTACTTCACTCCCAACTCGCCTCCTCAATCCCAAAACCAGCAGCCTAATGGCTGATACACTCACAGTGCCTAGCCAGCCTGTGACAGCACAAGAGAACACTAATGGGGGATTTAATAGCAGCCTTCAGCTCCCTGAAGGGTGGTACCAAAGAGGATGGAGCTAGAATGTCCTCAGTGATGGGGGATGACAGAAAAAGCAGCAAAGGGCTCAAGTTGCAGCAAGGGAAGTTTAGGTTGGATATTAGAACAAACATTCTCACTAGGAGGGGGATGACGCACTGGAACAGGGTACCCAGAGATGCTGCAGAATCTCCACTCTTGGAGATTTTTAGGAGCTGGGCAGACAAAGCCTCAGCAGGCATAATATAGGTGGGGTGGTCTTGCCTTGAACATGCAGTTGCACTACATGACTTCCTGAGGTCCCTTCCAACTCTAATATATTTTCACTCCAGGTGTCTTGGAACATCAAATTAAACACACCATGAACAAAATGTGACCGTGGAAGTGGAACAGAAAACCATGGTTAGTCAAAACTGTATACCGTGGTAGCCAAAATGGTATACAGAATATTATCATGGATACGCAAACCCATGGTTGGCGAAGGAAACCTGTATTTTCATTCTGTGTGTCTTTGAACAGCAAATTAAACACACCAGGAACAAAATGAGACCATTGAAACAGAGGCTCCTACCACATTAACTCCTCACTATTCTGCGATTTTGTCACAAATTTCCTTGACCTCTTCATTTAAGTATTTTACAGTATACTTACCATCATTTTGTTTATTAATGCAGTACACGATTGACCTACGTATGGTATAAATTTATCATGCAACTTTGGAGTATCTTGACCCATGCCTAACTTGCTTTGCTCTAAGTTAATAGTCCAATTAATGGAAATGGTCATGATTCCTATGACTGAAACCTTATGGACATGGCTATCAATTGTGTGGCCTTGGATGACTGACTACTGCACCAGCCGTTTCTCTCTGTCTCTTTGCTTTCCATCACAGCTACATATTCAACATCTTGTTGACACAATAAATAAAAAACA
>NW_005842706.1:561547-566614 GCF_000455745.1 Alligator sinensis
CATAAAATACTCATTGTGACACAATACCGTCTGATTACAGCACGCTCCTGCTGCGGCAACCAGTGCAAAATAAGCAGGAGAAATCTTTTGTTTTCCCAACAGACCTGAGTATAAAATTCACAAGCTGTCAGGGAACACAGACCTAACTGGGTTGCTCACCATGGACCTTCCCACCCATACTCTTGTCTACTCTCCCATTTACACAAACTGTATCTCATCAACATTCAAACCACTTTGGTTTGTGTTCATACAAATATCCATGACACATTTTGTCCCACATCATAGAGTTCATAGGTCAGTGTTTTCCATTTTTCCACCAAGAAGGGCCTCTAGTCTGGCCACAATTCATCCCATCACTTGATCCACTTCAGCATGAACATTATTAACTATCTGCTGACTCCAGAATTCCTCAGCTCCTACACACTCTGGGCCAGCCTAAGCTATGGGATTCCCTCACATTGCCTGTGGATGAGCCTAAAGCCCATCTGCCTGGATGTTGAGATGTGTCTGCTTATGCATTACACTTGGACAACACTTCGTCTTATCAGTCTGTTTTGAGTGTTGCCAGAGCTGTAACCGCAAATGTTGTCACCCTGAGTGACAAGTGGTAACTGGGCAGGGAAACTGCTGAGAGCTGTGGCAGGGGACACCAAGGATAGAGTTCAGGATCAGCCTATGGTCTCTTTTCTTACAATACCCAGAATGCCTCTCTGCTTCCTTTGCTGTTCAGGCCTGACCTCTTCCCCTCCTACCCATTGCCCACTCCCAGCCTTGCTTTCCCCCTCTAAGATCTCTGCTTTTTTTAGCCCTTTCTTCATTGGCCCCAGCTATCTCTCCTCCAGCAGCATTTTGCTGAGAAAGAGAGACCCTGGGGACACACAGGTTTTGCTCTCAGTCTTGGGATGAGAAGTATCTCCTCTTCTGTACAGTGGGCAATATCAGCAGGGTGCCTCAGGACATGCAGACTGACAGAGCTGCCTGCTTGTGGGACTGGCCCTGAAATTTTGAGGATTGGAGATTTCCTCTGAAAAAGGGAGTGAAACTATAAGTGAGGGCCTCTGCCAGCCAGAAAACAGCCCAAACAAGGAACATGACTGTAAATGGATCCAGTTCATCTACTTCCAGGACATGATGAAGAATGGCCCAAAGCCCACTCCACTATGCTGTTGTTCTACCGTAACACATACATTGGACTCCTCACATCCTTCTCCAGTCCATGTCCCAGAGCGCTCACAGCCTCAGGGTCAGGCAGGACAAACAGAGGAAGAGTAGAGGAGAAGGAACAGTATCCCCAGGAGGACATTAACACTGGCTTTGTCTAACTGCTGCTGATCTAAATGAGAGAACATTTTCACTGCATTCATCCAGGGACTTCTATCTAGTGCCTCTCTAGGTCTCTCCTGGACAGGTCAACAGGGCTTGGACTGAAAATGCATCTTTGTCACCAGGAAGAACCTCACTGCAGTCCTGAGGGCTCACATAACACCTTTCCTCCAGAGAGCTCAAGACCCTTTGTGACAAAGGGAAGTAGCACTCTCCTCCCCTTACACAACTTCTGCCACTTGGACAGATTTAAAACCATTCCCTTCAATATACTGGTTATAACAGTCCCAGCATTTGAGTTTGGCAGAAAATAATCTCAGATCCTAGGTCATTTAGCAATGTTACAGCAAATTTACTACCCCAGTCCTTGGAGTAGGTGGCAGTGCAAGGTGCCAACCCTTGGATACAAGACCATCTGAGGGGGTTTCAGAAGGCTCCAAAAGAAACTGAGTCGAATGAAGCCAGGGTAAGTCTCATTTCAGGTACCTTTCGGATAGTAACTTGAAGGTTTTATTGAGAGTGTTTTGGAATGAGAAAAATGTTGATGAAATACAGAAGACATTTCATTCACCTTCTGTATTCCATACCAGAAGGCTTCTGGTGAACTGGTGTATGCTGTCTCTCCCTGGCTACTTTTTGCATTTTTATATCCTGGTAATACAGCTGTTCATACCCTTTTTGACTTAAATTCTTACCTTTCATTGAAAAGGTAACTTTTCTCATCCAAACACTTCATAATATTGAAAACAAAACTAGTTTTCTTCCTCAGTACAACATTCTTAAGTTAATGTAATTTTGTTTTTGTATGGGTATTATGCCTTTATGTATGTATCTATCCATGTCCTTCGCTTTGGAAAGCCAGCAATATATCTGAATATTTTTATTTCATAATAAACCCAATATTCTGTTAAAAAATTGCTGGAATTCCCAACAACAAAAAGATGAGGCATATTGTGCATGTCTCTGTGAATGTAGAAAAGCAAGTAATAGGAGTGAACTTATTGGCCAGTCTTTAAAACCCAGTCCTTTCCTTCTGCTTACATGAGGTTGGTGTTTTCAGAGGCACCAAAGGAGTTTGGGTCACATTTTTCAAAGCACTTAAGTACCTCAAAATGCAGGTAGGCAAGAGTTTCAAAATCTTCTTAGTTCCAACTGCCATTCATTTCACTAATACTGAGTTGAGATTCCATGGATGTAAGTCTTGAATGCAGCCAATTCAGTGTTTGGCTACAGTATGTGCGCCATGGTTCCTAAGCTGCCATCTGGTGAACAGGTGGACTCATTCTTTTGAGTATTTTTGAGTGTTTGTTCATCCTGCCATCCATAGATAGAAATATTCTCTAGTTCATATAAAGATATAGGGTTTAGAGCTTGAATATAGTCACCCTGCATCCAGGTGTTGCACACAGTTTAAGATATATTCATGTACGGTCTGACAGCCTCATACCACCACACCTAAGAAGTCTGAATAACACTTCATTCCAAAAGGAGCCCTGTGAATTGCAGGACACACTGGAAGATTGTGCTAATGTTATCCCAACTCACTTTTACCAATTTTTAATATATGGAGAAATTATATGTCGAAATAGCTTCATTCTAGAAAACTCAGAATTTCAACAGACTTGCTGTAGATTCATTAAGCTGAGGATTAAGTAACTTTTGAAGGGCTCTGTCACAATGTTAAGCATTCTGCAATCTGTTTAGCTACTTTACTTTCCCCTTCATCCTTATCCTTTGTTTCCCCAAACAGAAGAGATGAGCTATGCAGTCTACAGGAGAGGTGAACCACACAACTGTGACAGAATTCATCCTGCTGGGATTCGGGAAAGGACCTGAGACTCAGGTGCTGCCTTTTGTGTTGTTCCTTGTGATTCACATAGCTACTGTCCTAGGAAACACTATCATGGTTCTCATCATTCGAATCGACCCTCGCCTTCACACCCCCATGTATTTCTTCCTCATGAACCTGTCACTCCTAGACCTCTGCTACTCCTCAACCATTGCCCCCAAAGCCATGGCCACCTTCCTACAAGGCAGCAAAACCATTTCCTACAATGGATGTGCTGCACAGTTGTTCTTTTTTTCTCTCTTTGGCAGCACAGAAACATTCATCCTGGCAGCAATGGCATATGATCGATACATAGCCATCTGCAATCCACTCCTCTATTCTGTCACCATGTCCAAAAAGGTCTGCGTTCAGCTCATCGTGGGCTCCTATATAGGTGGCAGCACAAATTCTCTAGTGCAAACCAGCTTCACCTTTGCACTCAGTTACTGTGGGCCTAAAGAGATCAACCATTTCTTCTGTGATGTTCCCCCCTTGCTAAACCTGTCCTGCACCTCAGATATGCACATCAATGAACTGGTGCTGTTTGTTTTGTGTGGCCTCATCATCGTGAGCACATCAGGAATCATCCTCATCTCCTACGCCTACATCACCTATGCCATTTTCAGGATTCGCTCAACCAAGGGCAGGCTCAAGACCTTATCCACCTGCTCCTCCCACATGGTAGCTGTGGCTTTATTTTTTGGGACTCTTTCCTTTATGTATACCCAACCAGGTTTTCGGTCTTCTCCACGTCTGAATAAGGTGGTGTCTATGTTCTATACTCTTGTCATCCCCATGTTGAATCCCTTCATCTACAGCTTCAGGAACAAGGATGTGAAAGATGCTTTGAGAAAGACCATAGGTAGGTTAATGACTTTTAAATAAGCCTCTTCTGTGTATACACAGCTAAACTACAGTTAAAACAAAAAACAACAACTGAGAAATAATTAATAAATAGTTTCATGCATCTCCTTATCTCTGTACATAATTTTAATTTGCAACCACCTCTCCCTCTGTATTCCTATCTATGTTTTTAAGTCTCTCGTAAAATTATCACGTGTCATTCTGAGCATGAATATTTTATTACATTAAGTCAACACCCATATTCTATTTTTTTTCACATTTCTAATCCTATTACCTTAGCACAACTGAATTCAGCACAAGAGAATGCTGATGTAGATTCTGAATCCATATGTATTTCCCTTTCCAAGCTTGTGTGTGCTTGTGTGCATGTGTGGCAGGGAGTGTGTATCTCTGCTCCCTACTGTGTTAATACCTTTTCCTAAAATATACACAATGATGTTTGAAAAGGACCTCAGGACATCTTCTACTACAACTCTCTGCTCAAAGTAGGACAACCCAAATATCTCATCCCAGCCAAGGCTTTGTCTGCCCAGATCTTAAAATCATCTAAGGCTGGACATTCCACCACCTCTCTGGGTAGCTTGTTCCAATGCTGCTCTCCCCACGTTGTGAGACAGTTTCTCCTCATATCTAACCTCAGATTACCTTGGTGCAACTTGACCTTTGTTTGTTTGACCTTGATGCTTTGGACCTTTTCAGGAATGGATAAAGAATACTTCATTTCAGACTTTGGTCCAAATCCTATTTCACTCCTAAGGGCACCTAAGTGAGTTCCTATTCTGCAGTTTGAGCCCTTGAAAAATAATGCATTGGCAAACGAGGTCCTCTTTGCCCTTTCTGTGATTTTTGTCTTTAGGGTAAGATGAAATTGTGTTACAGAAATGGAATTGTACCTATGCAATTAGTGGAATAAGAATTCACCCTTTATTTCTAGACGTCATTACAAGGTTCTCTTATGGCTATCATGGGCTTCTGAAGGTGGACACTAGCAGCTTGCATCATACCTAGCTGAGCCACAGCTGGGAACCAGATGGGGAGCCTGATGCCTGGGG
>NW_005842706.1:566645-601387 GCF_000455745.1 Alligator sinensis
CTGGGGGGGGAGCCTGTGGCCTGGGGATTTAGTCTAAAAATGGTAGGGGCACATGCTTTCACCTAAATCAGAAACAAGGCCTGTTGTCTGAACCTAGGTCCAGGGCCGAATTAACACATAGGCAAACCGAGCACATGTCTAGGGCTCTGTGCTGTGGGGGTGGTCCAATCCTTCCCTCTGTGGCAGCAGCAAAAATGGCCCTGTCCACCTTAATCCCGGAGAGAGCTGTGGGATGTGGTGTACTTTGACTTCAGCAAGGCTTTTGATACAGTCTCCCATAACATTCGTGCAAACAAGCTAAGGAAGTATGCGTTGGATATTTGTGGACTCTAAGTTTAATACAAACCTGGCTGGATCAACAGGTTCAATGGGTAGTGATCAATGACTCAATGTCTAGCTGGCAGTTGCTAACAAATCAAGGGCCTTAGAAGTTGGTCCTGGGGCCAGATCTGTTAAGCATCTTCATTAACAAATCTCAAAGTTGGGATGGATTGCACACTAAGCAAGTTCACGGATGACACCAACCTGAAGGGTGTAATACATATGTAGGAGGATACTGCAAGGATTCAGAGAAACATATACAAATTGGAGGATTGGGCCAAAAGAAATCTCATGAGGTTCAATAAGGACAAGTGCAAAGTCTTGCACTTAGGATAGAAAAATCCCATGCACCGGTACAGGCTTGGGACCAACTGGCTGCTCAGTAGCTCTACAGAAAAGGACCTCAGAGTTATGGTGGACAGTTCTCATATTATAAAAGTCTACATCTGTCCGTCTGTCCATCTGTCTGTCCATAATGCTTTAGTTGCACTCTGATTTGCTGACAAACAGCCAATCACAGCACGAAGAAGGGTTCTGACAGAAGGCAGCCCCCCGTCATGATGGTGGGGACACAGGGGATGGAGTGGGGGGGCAAGACCAGCACTGGTAATGCAGGGGGGACGGGAGTGGGCCAAAGGTCAATGCAGGAAGGGGGCAAGCGGGCCTGGGTCCAACATGAGCGGGGGAGTGGGCCCACACCTAACACAGGCAGGGAGAGGAATAGGCCCAAGCGGGGTGAGAAGTTGGCCTGCTGTGGCAGGGGCAAGGGAAACAGCAGCTGGGGAAGGAAAGGACCAGGCCTCTTCCCTACCTTGGGCCCAGACCCACTCCTCCCCCACCCCCTCCCCTGTGTCAGCCCCGAACCTGCTTCTCCCATTCCCAAGTCAGCCCAACATGGGGTGGGGGGAAGAGGAGCAGGCGCTCTGTGGCGTCAGTGGTGATGGTGTGGCCAGGGGAGGACTGGGCTCGGGCCCAGTGCAGGGGGTTTCGAGAGAGCCCGAGCTGGGGAAAAGCCAGCCTACAATGGCAGTGGGGGAGGGCAGCAGGCAGAGACTGGCCAGGCCCGGCCCAGGCCAGTCCAGCCTAACATGGCAGCTGCGGAGGGAGGGGACAGAAGGAGCAAGCCTCCACCCCCATTCCCGGGCCCCCACATCGGCCCAGAGCCTGCTCGTCCTGTCTCCATGATGCCGCTGGGTATGCCCGGGTCAAGTCCTCCCCCTTAGCCCCCCCCACTGTGGCAACCCTGCTTCTCCCCACTCTCGGACCTGGTCCTCCTCTGCACCGGGCCCAGACTTGTTCCTTCTTTCACCTGCTGCTGTGGCGGGGAGGAGGGGAGGGGACCCAGACCCCAAGGAGGAGGAAGGAAGGGGGAGGGTCTCGGTGGGTAGCTGGGGCCTGGGGCTCCATCCTCACCCGCTCCCCACCCCACGGTCATTTTTGTTGCGCAATTGGCTAGTTAGAGGGATATGAGTCAACAGTGTGCCCTTGTTGCCAAGGAAGCCAATATCACACTGGGCAGCATTAGTAGGAATGTTGCTAACAGATAAAGGAAATGTGACGGGGGGCCTTCTCTGGGCCGATCTCCACAGCCTGCCCACCTGTCTCTGGGCAACCGCCTGCCTATCATGCCTGCCACGCCTTTGATGTTAATTGGTTCAATTAAGATGTCAATTAAGTGGGAGGCTGCCCATTTAGGGCCCCGATGCCAGGGGGCGCTCTCTGCGGCTCCTACCTCCCCAATACCGCAGCCCAAGCCTCGCAGATGTAATCACCATCTTTGAAGACCTCTACGCTCACCCTTGTGCCTCTCCTTAGTGCAGCCCCCTCTCTGGGCTCGCTGTGCCCTCCTTGGGCCTCGAGTTGCCCCCTTCCTAGGGCATTGTGCCCCCACTGGGCTTACTGCCCCCTCTCTGGGGCTTGCTGTACCCACACTGGGCTTCCTACGCCCACGCTAGGGCTTCCCAATAGTGCCGCCCCCTCTCTGGGCTTGCTACGCCCACGCTAGGGCTTCTCAATAGCGCCCCCTTCTCTGGGGCTTGCTACGCCCACACTAGGGGTTCTCAATAGTGCCCCCTTCACTGGGCTTGCTATGCCCATGCTGGGGCTTCTCAATAGCGCCCCCTTCTCTGGGGCTTGCTACGCCCACACTAGGGGTTCTCAATAGTGCCCCCTTCACTGGGCTTGCTATGCCCATGCTGGGGCTTCTCAATAGCGCCCCCTTCTCTGGGGCTTGCTACGTCCACGCTGGGTTCCCTAATAGTGCCGCCCCCCTCTCTGGGGCTGGGGTCTACACACCCCGCAAGTTGCGCCCATACTGGCACCGGGGTCCTCCCACTCCCTTGTGAGTCCCCGATGAGTACGCTGCACCCTCCTCCGGCGCTGGGGCCCCTCCTTCTCTGGGGTCCCTATGAGGCCTCCTCCAACCCCTATAGCCTCACCCAAACCACCAGTGTAACGCAGACGCTAAAGCAAACACAAGCCTCCTGGCTATAGCCAAAACAGAAGGCACTGGGCCCTACCAACATCATCATTGCCCCAGCCTCTGGAGTTCTCGCGAGCTATACTTGCAATCAGGGTTCTCTCTATATCCTGGCCGCGGGAGGTCTTGCCTCTCCGGCTGCTAGCAGGGAACTGCCGGCCTGGCCTCAGTCCCGGGCTTCATAAGGGCCTGGCCCTGCCCCCTACCGACAGCCAGCCCACCTTAGCCGCCCCAGCAACTCGCAGCTGTGCTCGTTATCCCTGGCAACCCACAGCTGCGCTTGTTATGTCCGGCTAAGGCTCTCTCTCTCTCCCTGGCAGTTTCTACTCCCTAGGAGCAGAGCACTGGGGTGCCCTGTGACAGGAAAGTAATTATTACCCTCTCTTCTGCATGGCGAGGCCAGATCTGGAGTACTGTGTCTAGTTTTGGGCCTCCCATCACTGAAAGGAGTTGGACAGGTTGGAAAAAGTCCAGCAGAAGGCAACAAAAATGATTCAGGGGTTCGGGCACATAATTTTTGATGAGTGGCTGAGGGAACGGGGCTTCTATAGTGTTCAGAAGAGAAGACTGGGGGGGGTGTTCATAGCAGCCTTCAACTCCCTGCGGGGGAGGGGGGGGTCCAAAGAGGATGGAGCTGTACTGTTCTCAGTGATGACAGATGACAGAACAAGGAGCAACTGTCTCAAGTTGCACCAAGGGAAGCTTAGATTGGATATTAGGAAAAACTCTCTCTCTAGGAAGGTGGTGAAGCACTGGTATGGGTTACCTAGAGAGAAGGTAGAATCTCCATCCTTGGAAGTTTTTAACACTCAGCTTGACAAAGCCCTGACTGGAAGGATCTGGTTGGGATGGTCCTGCTTTGAGCAAGGGGTTGGACTAGATGACTTCTAGAGGTCCCATCCAACCCTAATCTTCTGTGATTCTATCAAGCTCAAAGGGTCAATGGTTAAATGTCTAGTTGGCAATCAGTATCACATGGAGTGCCCAAGGGGTTGTTAGGCCCTTTTGTTTAATATCTTCATTGACAACATGGAAGATGAAGATATTATATTGCACCCTCAGCAAGTAGGCGGATAGTATTCGGCTGTGGGGATTAGTACTTACAGTGGAGGGTACAGCTTGGATTCAGAAGAACCTTGACAAATTGGACCAAATATAACCTCAGGAGGTTCAATAAGAGCAAATGCAAACTCCTGTACTTGGGACAAAACAATCCCATGCTAGAGCCTGACTGGCTAACCAGGAGCTCCTCAGAAATGTGTAGCAAAACCGACAGTTTGGGGGTTTTTCTATTGCATTCCCTCCCCTTCCCCATCATTTCTGACTTTTTCTCTCCCTCTCTATTCCCTATAGATAAGCATAAGTGAGCTAAGACATAAGATAAGCTTCAGCATTTTATTTTGGTAGCAAGTTGTATTTGTTTTGTTTTTCTCCTTCTTTGTATTATATAATAATTATGTTTATATTGATTTTTACTGTTCTATATTACTGTTTTATTGGTACTATATGATTTAGGCCTACACATGTAAGTTAGCATAAGTCATATCAAGTTTCCATTTTGTTTGTCAAGTCTGCACCTTGTTCCCATGCCCTGTGGTGTAGCCTATGACTCATACTACCCGTCCTATGTAACCTGGTTCCTGAATGAATGGGGACAAATGCGGGTACTTGAGAGACAATGGCAGTAGGTCTAACAATAGCTCCCTCTGAATGACCAAAGCATCAACACCAATACGTGGACCAATGACCCTGCCCTTGGAACCACCCTCAGCAGTCAAGAAACAAAAAATGGGGCAACCCACCATTGTGTCTAGGCTGCACATGCTCAGTAAGAACACCTGGAGCCCTCTGGAACAGGGCTGACCTTGCCTGGACAGGCCCTCCCCATAGGAGATCAGAGGTAGTCTGCCCCATAAGAAGGGGTAGTGAAGGCTGACTCCTTGTGATGCCCTCTCCATCTGGACCAGCACCATGTCACACCACCTATCCACCCAGAGGCCCTGCTGGCGACCCCCCTCTGGACAAGACCTGCTGGACAAAGACCCCTTTCCAACCTGGACAGGTACCTATCACCCCCCACCTTCTCTTCAACCATGGACTTAGACTCTGTTTCTCTTCCCCACCTGGACTCCAACCCTTCCACTGAGTCTCTTCATCCTGCTAACATTGTGAGTCTGTGCATGTGTGCATGTATGTGCATGTGTGTGTGTGTGAGTGTGCATGTGTGCATGTGTGTGAACCAATAACTTCATGAGGCTGTTTAGTGTGTTGTCTGTTTAATAAACCTGTTATTTTGAAACTCCAAGTTTGGTTTTTGTCCATTTTTTTACTGTTTCCTGCTTGCCACCTCTTATTTGCACCCCCATCCCCCCAAACTCCCAGCTTTCTGGTTCAGATTCCAGCCCCAAGCTCTCAGTTCTCAGCCTCAGTTTCCAACTCCAAGTTCCCAGGTTTCTGCCTCGGTTTCTTTCCTGGCTTTCTCCTCCTTGCCACCGAGCTTTTTCCCTTGTACCAGTGATGTCAAGTAACCCTGGGGCTACTTGACCTTAAGTAACCCCAAGCCTCAATTCCTCAGCCCAAATGCTCCCTAGTTACCAGTTCTAATCCCAGTTCCAGCAATTTTTACTTCTTACACTTTCTCTCTCACCTTAACCTTCCCTCAGATATCCCAAGTACCCTAAACACACACATACTTACTGTACCATCCAAGTTAGGAATTCACCTGTGTGTATGTGTAGGTGGGTGGTATGTGTGTGCACTGGTGAATACACACACACACACATGTGTGTATGTGGATATACGTCATCGTGTGCGTGATATACGAATTAGTGATCCATGTGTGGGTATTGACAACTGATTTTCTCTAATTTTTGGTGTGTAGTGTGTATGTGTTTGAATTGATAGGTATTCATATGCCTAGGCTGGTTTGGATGTGTATGTGCCTGAGTTGGTAGTGTGTGTGTGTATGCACCCAATTGATTTGTGTGTTTGTATATGTGCAATTGTGTCACACCCTCCTGTCTAATAGCACAATATTGACATCCTGAGGGTTGGCCTGACCCCACAGGGCAACAAAAGGACCTGGGGGTTACAGTGGACAATAAGATAAATATGATCCAACAATGTGCCCTTCTTGTGAAAAAGGCTAAAGACAGACTGGGCTTCTTTTGTAGGAGTGTTACCAGGAGATCAAGGGAAGTAATTCTTCCCCACTATTTCATGCTGGTGAGGCCACACCCAGAGTACTGTGTCCAGTATGAGGCCCCACAATACACAAAGGAAGTGGCAAAATTGGAAAGAGTCCTGTACAAGACAATTAAAATGGTTAGGGGGTTTGCACACAAGACTTTTGAGGAGAAGCTGGTAGAGCTGCATTTATTTAGTTTGGAGAAGAAAAGAATGAGGAGGGATTAAATAGCAGCCAACAACTACCTGAAGGGTGGTACCAAAGAGCATGGAACTACACTGTTCTCATTGATGGTGGATGAGAACAAGGAGCAAAGGTCTCAGGTTGCAGCAAGGGAAGTTTAAGTTGGATATGAAGAGAAACTCTCTCAGTAGAAGGGTAGTGAAGCACTGAAATGGGTCCCCTAGAGGGGTGGCAGAACCTGCATCCTTGGAGGTTAAGACCTAGGCAGGAAGGGCCTTGGATAGTTAGGGATGGTCCTGCTTTGAGCAGGGGTTGGACTAGATGTGACCTCCTCAGGCCCCTTCCAACTCTAAGTTCTGATTCCATGATTCTATCATCACCACATGCAACATGCAACAGAAGGTGACCATTCATAAACAACCTCCCACTACCTTCATTTAGCAGCATTCTGTGATTTCGTAATAAATTTCTTCATTTACATGTTTTACTCTTGACTCAACATGGTTTTCATAGATTCATAGATGTTAGGGTCGGAAGGGACCTCAATAGATCATCGCGTCCGACCCCCTGCATAGGCAGGAAAGACTGCTGGGTTTAGATGACCCCAGCTAGATGCTTATCTAACCTCCTCTTGAAGACCCCCAGGGTAGGGGAGAGCACCACCTCCCTTGGGAGCCCGTTCCAGACCTTGGCCACTTTAACTGTGAAGAAGTTCTTCCTAATGTCTAGTCTAAATCTGCTCTCTGCTAGCTTGTGGCCATTATTTCTTGTAACCTCTGGGGGCGCCTTGGTGAGTAAGTCCTCACCAAGTCCCTTCTGTGCCCCCGTGATTAACTTATAGGCAGCCACAAGGTCGCCTCTCAACCTTCTCTTGCAGAGGCTGAAGAGATCCAGGTGCCCCAGTCTCTCCTCATAGGGCTTGGCCTGCAAGCCCTTAATCATACGAGTGGCCCTTCTCTGGACCCTCTCCAGGTTATCCACATCTCTCTTGAAGTGCGGTGCCCAGAATTGCACGCAGTACTCCAACTGTGGTCTGACCAGCACCCAATAGAGGGGAAGTATCACCTCTTTGGATCTATTCGTCATGCATCTGCTGATGCACGATAAAGTGCCGTTAGCTTTTCTGATGGCTTCATCACACTGACAACTCATGTTCATCTTGGAGTCCACTAGGATTCCAAGATCCCTTTCCAAAGGGATTTTTCTACATTAACACACTAAGTCAATAACCTACATTTGGTAATACACTTAGCAAATGACTTTGAACTGTTTTGCCCCATGCCTAACTTCATTGGCTCCAAGTCAGTAGTCCAATTGCTGGAAATGGTCTTGGTTCCTATGACTGAAACCTTGTGAACCTGCCCATCAATTGTGAGGCTTTCAGTGGTTAACTACTGCATCAGATACCAGCTTTAATGCTCTAAATTACTTTACTTTCTTTCACAGTTACATATTCAACATCCTGTTGACTGAACAAATGAATGTTGCTTAAGAAGCCATTTGTGACCTCTCTCAGGCTTTAAGCTGATGAGCCAAGCAACCATCCAATGGGAACAACTGGATAATTCTCTGTTCCTCTGGCGGTTGAACCCTATTATTCATTTTCCCATTTTCACATGCTCTCTCTTGTATCAATGCTTAAACCATTTTGGCTTGAGTGCATGCTAATACCTATGATACATTTTGTCCCTAATCCTATAGTTTGTGTGTCAGTACTTTCCCTTTTTTCCTACAGGCACCTCTAGTACAGCCACAGTTCATACTGCCATTTGGTGAATTTCAGCCCAAACCTTATTAATTACATGCTGACTCTGGAATCCTTCAGTTCCATGGACTGCAAAAATGTTTCACATACTCCTCACAATCTCTAGGTCCATGGCACTTCAAACTCTAGTACCTGTAGTAACTGCTCCTATACCTTGGCCAGTGCTATCACTCTCTAATCTTCCTTTCAGATTTTGACACTCAGTCATTATTTTCAGGAAAGCCTTCAAAGGACTTTCTACAGTCCAGAGAAAATTACTACTCCTAGCCTGATTCCTGGCCACCCCAGGCTGTGGGAATCCCTCCCCTTTGCCATACATGGGACTGAAGCCCATCAGTCTGGCTATCCAGCTGTGGCTGTCACCCATTATATATAGGGAAAAGTTCATTTTATCAGTCTGTCTTGGCTGTTGCCAGAGCTGTAACTCTGAATTTTGTCACCCTAGGTGATGGGTGGCAAGTGGGTAGGGAGGATGCTGAGAGCTGTGTCAAGGGGGCACCAAGGGTAGAGTCACAGATCAGCCACTGGTCTCCTTTACTTACCACTCCTGGAGATCCCATTAGCCAGTGACTCTAACCTTCCTTTCCTCTCCAGCTCCCATATCTGCTCCTTCTCCCCACTGCCCACTCCACAGCTGGCTTTCCCCCTCTACTACCCCTCTGTTTCCTTAGGCACTTTTTCACTGGGCCCTGCCTTTTCTCTTCCAGCAGGATCCATGCATACCAGCTCAGCCTCTGCTTTTCTATTCATTCCATCCAGGAAGAGCACACATCAACTGCAGAGACTTCCTCATCCTGACGAAGGGTTTTTTAACCCAAAAGCTAGCTAAAAAAAATTTTTCCAACTATTTCAGTTGGTCTAATAAAAGATATCAGATTCACTCAACGAACCATGTCTACGTATATTTCACCTTGTCTTTTTCATACAAAAAGGCTTCTGGTGGCTAGCTGACTCAACCTGGCTTTTTTTTTTCTTTTTTTTTATATTTTGCCAATACAGCTGGTCATTTCTATTTCACTGAAAATTATTTTTTTCTTGAAAAGCTAGAAGTTCTCAGCCAAACACTGTAACATTGAGGGGAAAAAAACCTAGTGTTTTTCCTATGGATAATATTATCTATTTAATTCATATTTCTTGTTTCGGGATTATGTATGTATTTTCTTAGCTTTGGAAAGCCAGCAATGCATGTGAAAACATTTCTTTCATCTTGATATTCCCAAAACTAAATGACTAGGATATTGTGCATATGTCTCTCAAATGCAATAAAGAAAGGTGTCAAGGTGAGTTAATTTGCCCACGCATTATCAAGAACCCAGTCCTTTCCCTTCTGTGTACATTACATTGATGTTCTCAGAGACACCAAAATAGACTGGGGCACATTTTTCAAAAGCACTTCAGTACCTAAAGATACAGGTATAAATCCAGGGAGATTTTCAAAATCATATTGGTTCCAACCTCCATTGAGTGTATTCCTACTGAAAGAGCCACCTGGATACCATGTGAAGAACTGCTGCAGTACAGAAGAAAACCCCCCATAAATCGCACACCGCTGGTTATGATGTATCACCCCTCCCTTGAACCTGTATGGAAAATCCTCAAAAAATTGCAACCCATAGTAGAAAGAGACCCTATTCTTAAAATGATCTTCCCAGAGCCACCCATCCTAGCCTTCAAACAAGCACCAAACCTCGCCAACCTCATCACCAGAAGCAAACTTCCTCAAGCCCAGAACACACCAAAAGGATCCAGACCGTGCCATGACAAGAAATGCAAAACCTGCCAACACATCTCCACCACCTCACAATTACTACACCCCCACAACAGAGCCATCAGCATCCCAGATCTTACAGCTGCACCTCCAGAAATGTAATATATTTCATCCAATGCACCAAATGCCCTGATGGAAAATACGTAGAAGAGACCAAACAACAACTGCGCACCAGAACGAACGCACACCAGAAATCTATCAAAGACAGAAACACCCAATTACCGGTGGGGGCACATTTCTCACAGGAGGGCCACTCTCCATAGACATTGGATTTTTGATACATTATAATCTGCCTGGCAACTGACTCCCCAGCCCAGCCCAGCCCCTGGCTTCTTTACTTTTCATTCCATCCAGGAAGAGCACACACCAACTGCTGACACTTCCTTAGCCTGAGGAAGGGTTTTTGAACCCGAAAGCTTGCTTAATAACTATTCTCCAACTATTTGGGTTGGTCTAATAAAAGATATCAAATTCACCCAAGGAACCTTGTCTGCCTATGTCCTTAGACCAACACGGCTACAACCTAAACCCCTTCCTACTGAGTTGATATTTGATGGAGTTAATTATAGGATATAGGTAATACCTCTGTTCAGTTATGGTAAATGTGTCACACTTGTTATGTTATGCCATCTGTTGAACCTACAGACTCATCCTTTTGATATCTTGACTGTTATCATAAGAGACACAAACAGAGAGGCAGAAAGAAGATTCAGGGAGTGGAATGATAGCCATCCTGAAAATAGAAAGGAGTGGGAAAAGATGGACAAAACAGAGCTGAGAGCCTACAATGGCCTCCTACTGCTGAATCGCTTATGCCACAGTGGTCACGAGGCACTGGAGGAGTTGTGGGAGCAACACACCAGGCGTCTATGCTTCCGTGCCACCATGAGTTTAAAACGATTCCATCAAATTACCTGAGATTTGACAACAAACTGACCCATAAGGAAAGAAGAGCTGTGGACAAGCTTGCTGCCTTCACAGATATTTAGAAACACTTTGTGGAGCAGCTCAGGAAATGGTATATTCCAGGAATACACCTGACAGATGATGAGCAGCTCACTGCATTTAGGAGTCGCTGTCCCTTCAGACAGTATATGCCCAGCAAGCCTGCCAAATGTGGCTTGAAAAATTTGGTGGTGCTATGATGCAGCAACATCATTACCCCTGTCTGGAGACATCTATCTGGTCAAACAACCAGAAGCTCCACACCAAGGTAGTCTTGGCACCCAGGTCATTGAAAATCTGGTTCATCCCTGGTACAAGATGGGAAGGAATATTGTGGGTAACAATTTCTTCACAAGTACTGTCCTGTCAGAAAGACTGCTACAGCAGGACTTGACCTACGTGGGTATGATTTGGAAAAACAAGGCCAATATCCCCAACAAAATGCAAGCAAATGAAAGAAAGGAAACGTTTCCCTCCATTTTGGCTTTTGACGGGTGAACTCACCCTAGTTTCCTATGGTCCAAAAAAGTCCAAAGTTGTGCTGTTGCTGTCAAGCATGCGTCAGTGGGTGGAGAGCAAAGAAAGCCAGACATCATCCATGACTACAATAAAAACAAGGGAGGGGTGGATAACTTTGACCACTTAGTTCATATGACCACCTGCAGACGGAAAAATCAACAGGTGGCCAATGAAACTTTTTCAATATGCTGAATGAGGCTACCATTGCCAGCCTCCTCATTTGGCTAGGCCACAATGCAAACTGGAAGCAAAGATCACATTTAAAAAGACAGCGGTTTTTTTGTTTGTTTGTTTGTTTGTTTTTTGCCGGAGCTTGGAGAACATTTGATCGACAGACAAATAAAACATACAAAAGAAAGCAGACCCCTAGAATGAGCAAGTGAAATAGCTGAACAAGTTCCTTAGGGTGGGGACACAGCCCTGGGAAGCTCCTGGACAGTGGGACGGCGATTCCCCACTGGGCTTGGCGACTTGGAGGTTGGTAAGAGTATGATAACCCCCCCTGTGTGAGTAGTTGTGGAAAGGACTGTGGCAGGACTGGGTAGTTTGGCGGAAAGAGACGCCAGCTAGGGAAAGGCCCCAGGATGCCTGTGTGGGTCTAGACCCAGGCAGGTGTGACCTGAGTGGAAGCCTCAGTGTGCCAAAGTGCCTTAAGGGAAAGTAAGCCCAGAAGTGTTCCCTGGCCTGGCAATAGCAGCTTGCTCTCCTACTGTGTGTTCACCTGTGTAAATAGCTCTGCAGGCTTGGAGCGGCTGTGCCCAGACAGAGAAGAGCATACGGAAGTGCGTGGAGGAGAATGTGTATTTTACAGAAATCTGAGTGGAAACGGTTTCTGCAGACTGCAAGATGCCTGGGCCTGCATGGATAACCTGAAGCAGCTGCAACCTGCAAGCGTATGATGTGAGGAGTGAGGGACTGCCCTTGCCTCCAATCATTGGGTATAAGTTGGGGTAATTGGCTATTGGTTGTGAATAGTTAATTAGAGACTTAATATATTGAGTATCTAACATGGTGCCTAGGTTATTAGCTATGTAGTCATTGATTTGATCCTCCTTTCATTGTAAATAGTTATCAACTGTTACTTTTGTATAGACTCAACCTTGTGTATTGTAAATAGAGAGTTCCAAGCTTTTGATATTATTTAATGTTTATTGACATGTACCAATTACCTCCTGTATATAATTAAATTTGGTAAATAGTTATTTATGAGTCTGCAAGGTTTTTCCATTGTAAAGGGAGCCTCTGGCCACTCCTTGGTGAGCTGAGCAGAGGGTAGAGCTATCTGGCACCCCAGGACCCAAACAATTGGACAAGGCCACAGTTAGCAATGTGCACCAAGCATTACAACAGAATCATAGAAAAATCAGGTTTGGAAGGCACCTCAGAAGCTTATTTCATCCAACCCACTGCTCAAAGCAGGACCATCCCCAACTATCTCATCCCAGCCAAGACTTCATCTGCCCAGTTCTTAAAAAACCTCTAGAGATGGAGATTCCACAGTCTCTCTGGGTAACCTGTTCCAGTGCTCCACTACTCTCGTAGTGAGAAAGTTTTTACTAATATCTAACCTCAACTTCCCTTGCTGCAACTCAACATTTGTTTAACCTTGATATTTTGGAACTTTTCAGGAATTAATAAAGAACACTTTGTTTCAGACTTTGGTCCAAATCCTATTTCACTCTAAAGGGTACCTAAAGGGCAATTGTATTTCACCCAGCTTAAAACTTTGTAAAATAACACAGTACGCAGGGGGCCTCCCTGCCCCGTTCTGTGATTTTGTCTTCAGGGCAAGTTGAACGTGTGTTAGAAAATTTGACCCTTAAATGATCTCCCAATGACTTGAGTATGATAGTGCCTGCATAAGCAGTGGAATAAGATCTCACCATTAATTTCCATATGCCACTGCAAGCCTCTGCCATTGCTATAACAAACTCCTGAAGGTGGATGCTAGCAGATATCACACCCAGCTGAGCTTCAGTTGGGAACCAGATTGAGAGTCTGTGGCCTGGGGATTTAGTCTAAAAATAGTAGCACCACATGTTTTTATCTAAATCAGAAACCAGGCCTGATACCTGAACCTGGAGCAACGAATGGGGAGAGACTAAAGGGACTCAAAGACTTGAGTAGTGTGGACTAGGATCACACTAAGGAGCCTGAGAGATAGAAGAGGATCTGTCCCTAAGAGTTTTCTACAAAGAAACTACCTGTCTTTCATACAATAGTTCTGAAATCATCATCCTATCAGTATCCTCAAACTAATGTTGGTGATATACAGGCAAACTTCATAGAAAGACTTAGCACAGCATTGGGATTTGTTTTTTTCCCCTCCAAAAATGGTATTTCAAAAAAAAAAAGAAAAAAGCAAACTGCCATATATTCTAGAACCTCTGTCTAGAAGTATACAGTGCTACAGAGAATAACCTATATACAAAACTAACATTTGGATATATGTATAAGGGGATGAAATCAGGAAGGCTAAGAGCACTTGGAGTTCTAGGGACATGAAGAGTAACAAGAAGGGTTTTACAAATAAGTTAGCAAAAAGAGGAAGGTTGTAAAAAAAGGAAGATCAGGGGAAGTGTGGGCCCCTTACTGAATGGTCAAGGCAACCTAGTGACAGATGAGGAAAAAGCTGAAATACTCAATACCCTTTTTTACCTCAGTCTTCACAGACAAGGTCAGCTCCCAGACTACTGCACAGGACTGCAAAGTTCAGGGAGGAGGTGAGAACCAACAGTGGTGAAAGAACAGGTTAGGGACTATTTAGAAACGCTGGATGTTTACAAGTCCATGAGGCCAGATGCAATGCACCCAAAGGTCCTGTGGGAGGTGGCAGATGTGATTTGAAAACCATTGCCATTATCTTTGAAAACTCATGGTGATTGGGTGGGGTGGGGGTTCTGTAAGTATAGAAAAGGGTAATTATAATGCCCATGTTTAAGGATCCAGGGAACTCCAGACCAGTCAGAGTCGCCTCAGCCCCTGAAGAAATCATGGAGCAGGTCCTCAAGGAATCAATTTCCAAGCATGGGGAGGAGAAGAAGCTGTTTAGAAATAGCCAGTATGGATTCACCAAGCACAAGTCATGACTGACCAACCTGATAGCTTTCCATGATAAGATGACTGGCTCTGTGGATTCAAGAAAAAGAATGGATGTGATATACCTTAACTTTAACAAGGCTTTGATACAGTCTCCCACAACATTCTTTCAAACAAGCTAAAAAAGTATGGGTTGGATGAATGACCTATCAGATGGATTGAAAGCTGGCTGGATTGTCAGTCTCAGTGAGAAGTGATCAGTGCCTCAAGGTCCTGTTGACAACCGGCATCAAGTGGAGTGCTCCGCGGTCAGTACTGGGACCAGTTTTGTTCAATGTTTTCGTTAATGATCTGGAACATGACATAGAATTCATGGATGACAACAAGGTTAGGGGAGTAGTAAATGTGCTGGAGAGTAGGGCTAGGATTTAGAGTGACCTAGACCAAGTGGAGGACTGTGCCAAAAGACATCTCATGAGGTTCAGCAAGGACAAGTGCAGAGTCCAGCACTGAGGACAGAACAACCCCAGGCGTTTCCCCAGATCCTGATGTACACCCCTTATATACTTATAGGCAGCCACCAGGTCCCCCCTGAGCTCTTCCAGGCTGAAAAGTCACATAGCTCTCAGCCTCTCATCACAGGGCCTGTTCTCCTGCCCTCTGATCATGTGTGTGGCTCTCCTCTGGACTCTCTCAAGCTTCTCCACATCCTTTTTAAATTGTCGAGGCCAGAATTGGATGCAGTACTCCAGTACTCACCAAGGCCGAGCACAGTGGGAGGATGACAACCTGGGATTTGCTTGAGAAGAATGTATGGATGCAAGCCAGTTTTGCTCACTTTACCAGCTGTGACATCTCAGGAGTGGCTCATATTCATCTTGTGATCAATCGTGACCCCCAAGTCCCTTTCAGCTGTGGTGCTAGCAAGCGTAGCACTGCCAAGCCTATAAGCATGTTGCGGATTTTTTCCCCCCAAGGTGGATTACCTTGCATTTTTCGGTATTGAATGCCATCAGGTTTTTGTCCACCCATTTTCTCCACCTGTCAAGATTGGCCTGGATCACCAGCCTATCCTCAGGTGTGGACACTTTACCCCAAAGTTTAGTGTCATCAGCAAAACTTGGCCAGTCCCCTTCTAACACAAATGTCTAAATCATTAATAAAGATGTTAAAGAGTCTGGGCCCAAGAATGGAGCCTTGGGGGATCCCACTGGCCAAGGTGCACCACAATGACTTACTTTCCTTGATTACCACTCCTTAGGTGCATCCTCTGAGCCAATTCCCCAGCCACTGCACTGTGATGTGGCCAACACCACAGCTCACCAATTTTTCCTTGAGGAGACCTTGGGACACCAGATCAAAGGCTTTATTAAAGTCAAGATACAGGACGTCAATCTCTTCTCCCTTGTCCAGGTGATATGTCAGCTGGTCATAGAAGGAGATGAGATTGGTCAGGCAACACCTACCCACAACAAACCTGTGTTGGCTATCCCTCACGATGTTGCCATCAGCCAGTTTATCTAGAATGGTCTCTTTGATATTTTTTCCAAGATCTTCCCAAGAATAGAGGTCAGACCAATAGGCCTGTAGTTCCCCAGATCTATTTTTCTCCCTTTCTTGAAGACAGGCACCACATTGGCCTTCTTCCAGTCTTTGGGCATATCACCTGAGCACCACGAGTTCTCAAAGATCCGTGCCAGTGGCAGAGCTATGATGCCTGCCAGCTCCTTAAGTACCCTGGGGTGTAAACTGCCTGGGCCAGATGACGTGAAGGTGTCCACCCTCTCAAGGTGTTCCTTGATATGGTCTACAGCAGGCGTGGGCAAAGTATGGCCCACGGGCCAGATCCTGCCCGCCAGCCCATTCTATCCAGCCTGTGGGGCCTCTATAAATTTTAGAAAATTAATTTTTATCTGCCCCTCTCAGCCTGTCAAAGATGACAGGCAGCCAGCAGCAGCAGGAACCAGCAGGAGCCTGTGGCTGTGCAGCAAGGTGAACCTGGCTCCACCCCACCCCTAGCCCCTACTCCCTCTCCACTCCCACCTTCAGCCCCAAACCAGAAGCCTCTGTGGCTTCTGGCCTCGTGACCCTGGAGTAGTTCCCCGCCCCCCACAGTCTGAGTGGATGGTAAGCTAAGATTGGATGGAGGAGGAGGGGAAAACCACTGGAACATCCCAGTGGCCAGGAACCCCGTGGTGCTTCTGGAGCCAGGCTAGAAGTGGGGGGGAGTAGATGGAAGCGGCTGCAGTGGTGGGGGGGCAGGCAACGGGAAACAGCGGGCGCCATGGGGAGTGGCGGGAGCACGCACTACTCAGTTGCTTCTTCTCACTGGTGCCAACCCAGCTCAGTCCATCTCATCCCAAGCAGCACACAATGAAGCAGCATCTGGGCCAGTTTGCTGCTTGCCGCTCAGGATGGGATGGGATGGGACAGGCCCAGCCAGGTCGGCACTGGCAAGCTGCACAGAGTGCCACTCAGGACCAGTCTGGCCTGCCCGGAGAGGCACACAGCTCAGCCATGCCTTCTCCTCACTGGTGCCCTCCAGACTTGGCCCAGCCCGTCCTGAGTAGCACATAGGGAAGCAGCAGACTGCTTCCCTGCACCACTTGGGATGGGTTGGCACCAGAAAGGCAAATCTGTGGCTGAGCCTGTTGGCTACAAATGTCCAACTCGGGATCCTTAAAATTCTGGTTTATTGGGCAGATTTAAACACTGTAATGAAGTCAAATCATAAACCTTGGGGCTGGTCCCCTCCCACACACACACATGCACACACACAGAAGCGAGCTACAAATGTTTGTGGGTGGGGTGGGGGCACCAGAGTCAGGTATACCTATCCCACAAGCGCTGGAGTCTGCCGTCAATGGCCAGTCGAGGCTTCTTCCAGCGTGGTGTTATCCTCCAGAAGGGGGTCGCTGGCTGGTCCTTCTGGCTGGACAGGTTGGATGGTAGACAAGTTGAAGATCAAGAGGGCGCCCCTGAGGGTCACTTTTCACTGCTTTTTATCTGTCCTTGGCAGACTTGGGTGACTCCCCAGTTTTCAGGTTTGCCCAATCCAGGGGTCATTGACCCTTGTGGGACTTCCCCCTCGGTGGCTATTGGATGGCATCTGTCAGCCCCAGGGGTCGTCTGCATGTACGTGCAGGTTTGGGAGTCCGTTGATGAATTTTGATTAATTTACCATTGTCATGAATAGGGCTCTGGGAGCAGTCGGTCTGAAGATATTCAGCCCCAAAAGTTGGTCCCCAGCGTTGATTAACTCAGGCCAGGGCTTCTAGCCCTTGAACAGTGAAGTTTAGAGAATTCCCGGTTGCTACATTGTCTCCTATTGATTTCTTCCATTGTTTGATCTGCGGTTTCCATAGGTGTTAATTACCGCTTGTTACTGAAGCCTGCTACTGTGTTACACATTCAATCACTGATTCACTCGCTCTTTCAGGGGCCTGCCTGATACAGGGAAACGGAGGTTTCATTCCTGCCCTTGTTAACATTGTTACAGTGTATAACTTATTTCTAAAACTAAAACACATTTAGTTAAAAGGTGAAGAGTATAAGCTACACGAGTAATGCCATGGCACACAAATAGTGTCTCTGGTTGCCCCTGAGCATGCATTTTCCTGCTGGCCCCTCCTGGATGTGTGCCAGAATAATTTTCTCAAACAGCTTGCCCAGGACCGAGGTAAAACTGACTGGCCTATAGTTTCCCGGGTCCTCCTTCCTCCCCTTTTTGAAGATGGGAACCACGTTGGCCCTCTTCCAGTCCTCCGGCACCTCTCCAGAGCACCACGAGTGCTCATAAAGCTGCGCCAGGGGACTCGCAATGACCCACCACATTTATTGTCACCAGGTTTACAATTTTTAGAAAATCTGCTATTTACCATAAAAAAGAAACTTTTATTATTATTAATTATATTAAAATGCAGTGCATCCTGCCATATACTCCCAGACCAGTTTTGTTTTTTTTACCATGCTAGCACTCAAGCACCTTACAAGGTAGACATTGTGGTTTTTCCATCAGTTCAGCCAAAAAACTTTGCCTAGCCCTGACGTAGACTCTGTAACTCTGGAAGTTACAGAGTGTAACTTCCAGTTCCAAGGTCATACTACCCCCTCCCAAAAGGAGTACTTTCAGGGGCAAAGGGAGGGACTTCAGGTGGCAAAGGATAGGGGTTAGGGGGTGGGACTTCTGGCCACAAGAAGGCAACCAGGGGGTGGGGCAACTGTCAAGGGGCAGGGCTACCCATGTGGCCCACAACAGCTCACCAAAATTCTTGAAGTGGACTTCCAGCTGAAATAATTGCCTGCACCTGATCTACAGTGATGGAGGGTAGCACTTCTCCCTCACCCTGGCCGTCTGTACCATGTTAAGAAGGGCGGTACCTTGGAGCTGGTGAAACACTAATGCAAAATACCCATTAAACAGGTTGGTGTTTTCCTGCGTGTTGGTTGTCAGTTGCCCCATTTGGTGTAGCACGGGCCCATGTTACCCTTGCTTTTCTTTCATCTCCTCACATATCTAAAAAAGGACTTTTTATTGTCCTTGATACATGGAGCCAGTTGGAGTTTAGTCACAGCCTTGGCTTTCCTGGTTCACTCCCTACAGGTCTGGACCAGTGCAGAATACTCCTCCTTTGAGGCGATTCCAGTCTTTCAGCCTTTATATGTCTTTGCCTCTTGCCGGTCCACAGACTTCTTGAGTCTGATAGAGCTCATCTACACACGTGAGGAAGCTTTGCAACCATTCAGATTTGGCCAAGTACTCTTCCCATGAGATGTCTGGGTAGTTAAAGTCTCTCATGACAGCCATCCACTGGGAGCATGCAGCCTCAGCCAGTTTCTTGGCAAATTCCTGGTCAAGCTCTTGTTCCTGATTAGGAGGTCTGCAGTAGACTCCCACCATTGTGTCCCCTGTACCATGTTCACCATGGATTTTAACCCAGAGGGTCTCCAGTCGTCCACCCTGGGTGCCAATGTCGGCTTGCAGGGACATGTAGCTTTCCTTGACATAGAGAGGTACTCCCCTGCCCCTTTTATCTGCATGATCTCTCTTGTACAGGGTATAGACATCTATACCTGTGGCCCAGTCATGGGTGGAGTCCCACTAGGTCTCCATTATCTCTATGAGATAGTAGTCATTCTTATTTACAGAACCAATTCCTCCTGTTTGTTCCCCATGCTTTTGGCATTGGTGTACAGGAACGTAAGAGACCCACTGGAGGCCCTAGTCTTCCCTTCACTGCCAAGAGGGTAGGCATAGGTTACCGTGAGTGCCTTAGCCTGCTGGTTTTGCAAAAGTTGCCCAGTGGGCTTGCTATGGCAGTAGTCCCCACTTCCCCCAGCAGACTTAATTTAAAGCCCAGCCAAGCAGGTCAGCCATTCTGGCTGAGAAGAGCTTCCTCCCCAATGAAGTGAGGTGGACACCGTCTCTTCCCAGCAGACCACTTCCTCTCTTACCAAAGAGCAGGCTGTGATCATGGAAGCCAAAGCCTTTACGATGACACCAGCACCGCAGTCTTTAGTCAACTACCTCAGTCCTCCTCTCCCTCCTCAGCCATAACCTGAAACCAGGTAGATTGAGGAACACCACCTGCGCCCCCCAACCCACTAAGCCCTGCTCCCAAAGACCTGTAGCCTATCATGATCTAGCTGAGATTGCTCTGAGCTGTGTGATTCATACCCACATAGATAAGGAGCATAGGGTAGTGGTCAGTGGGCCAGATGAGCTTTGGGATCCTCTCTGCTACATCCCAGATACAGGATCCCAGGCAACAGCAGACCTCCTGGGCTCAGGGGTTGAGGCGGCAGATCGCGCCTTCACTCCCCCTCAGGAGGGAGTCTCCCACAATGACAACTCTATATGTGGCCTTAGGGAGAGAAGGGACGGTAGATGTGAGTGGTCCTCCCTTGTCTGCAGAAGCTGGCAGCTCTGCAGGTTGTACTGAGGCTGCAAGAGGTTAATACCTGTTGCAAAGCTCCAGAGGGGAGGGGACACTGGTGCAGTGGGACTTGAGGCCATGGACTACCTTGGTCCAACCCCCTGGCTGGACATTGTGGGAGATCCTCAAGTCATCCCTTGTCCTGGAAGGTGACCTTGCTCTACCCTCAGCCTCCAGGGGGTGAAAGGCCTGCCACTAGGAGTCGATCTCCTGCTCACCATCCCTGATGGCTCTCAGTCTCTGGACTGAGGTCTGGAGCTCCTCTATCTGGCACCCCAGAGACTCCAAAGTGGAGCAAACCTCACAAGGGGACGTAACCATGCTCCCAGTACCATGTGCCTGAAATCATACCAGGGAGCCCCCACAGCTGAGAGCCAGGGGCTCCATCTGCATGAAGCCTCGATCCATGGGCTCTGTCTGGGTGGAGACCTCAGGGGTGCCACCACGTGGCCATCTGTATTGTGCCACTAGTAGTCCACGTACTGCTGTGACTACCTACCCTATGGCTCATTGGCAGGGCCTCAGGCCCTCCCGCTCACCCTCCTTTGCTGACTCCTGTGCTAACTCACACACTGGGCCGAGAAGCATGCCTGTTTGTACATCCTGTTTGCGAGGCTTCAGACACGTGGCTCCAAGAGGGGCTGGAAAAAGTAGGAGCTGGGGGCAGGCGGGTTCCTCCTCAGCTCCACTCAGCTGCCCCACAGCTGACTGGGTCTGGGTCCCTTCCTCACCTGCCATGGGCACCACCTACCTCTGGCTGCATGGGGGTCCAGGTCACAGTCCCTGGGCTCAACAGGGGCACGATGAGCCAGTGCCCATATGTCTCACAACAGAGCTGGGGACAAATTGTGGCTTTAGCCATTGGTGGGCTCTTTTTAAACTGCGCACATGCACAGAAGGGCTCGCCGCCGGTGCTGTGCCACTCTAGGGGCTGGGGGTCCCTGCCCCACAGAAGAAGGGGACAGGTACGTACCCCCACTTCCCATGTGCCCTTGTTGCCAAGAATGCTAACAGCACACTGGGCAGCATCAAGAGGAGCATTGCCAGCAGATCAAGGGAAGTTATCAAGGGAACTATTCTGCACTGGTGAGGCCTCATCTGAAGTACTGTGTTCAGTTTGTGCCTCCCACCCCACATAGAAAGTATGTGGACAAGTAGGAAAGTTCAGTGAAGCACAACAAAAATGTTTTTGGGCAGGGACACATTACTTGTGAGGAGAGGCTGAGGGAACTAGGTTTCTTTAGTTTGCACAAGAGCAGACTGAGAGAGGATTTTGACAGCAGTCTCCACAGTCTGCAGTGCTGGCAGATGACAGAACAAGGAGCAATATGGTCTCAAGTTGCAGCAAGGGAAATTTAGGTTAGGTATGAGCACAAACATTCTTACTAGGAAGGTGGGTAAGCACTGGAACAGGTTACCCAGAGATGTTGTGGAATTGCCATCCTTGGGGATTTTTAAGACCTAGGCAGACAAAACCTTAGCAAAAATGTTAAAGTGGGGGTGGTGCTGCTTTGAGCCAAGGGATGGACTACTTGACCTCTTGATGTCCTTTCCAACTGTAATATTCTATGACTCTATGAACATCATATTCAACATGTCAGAGACAACACATGGCCATCCAAACACAGGCTCCTACCACCTTAATTCAGCATTGTTTTTTGATTTAGTCATACATTTCTTTGGCTTCCTCATTTACATGTTTTACAGTCAACTTATCATGGTTTTATTCATTAACATAGTATGGGAATAACCTACATATTGTGTAAACTTATCATGCAACTTTACACTATCTTGACACGTGCCTAACTATATTTGCTCTAAGTTAATAGTACAATTGGTGGAAATGATCATTATTCCTATGACTGGAACCTTGTGGATTTGCCCATCAATTGCGAGGCCTTGGATGGTTGACTACTGCACCAGGTACTGGCTTTTACTCTCCCAATCTCTTTGCTTTCTGTCACAGTTGCATACACAGCATGTTCCCGGAACAAATGAAAACACATTCAACCTTTCCCAATGTAAAATACTCATTCTGACACATGATAACTTCTGATTAGAGCACACCTGCTGATGCATCCAGCACAAGCTGAGCAGGTTGACAAATTATGCCATGCATTCAACTGGCAGATAATGAATTGGTTCCCATGCATCATGCTTCTTAAGAAGCCATTTGTGCCTTTTCTCATGCTCTAAGTCTAACCAGCCAACCACTTCCCTATTTTCACATGCTTTCTCAGGCATCAACACACAAATCACATTGGCCTTGGGTGCATACTAATATCCAAGAGGCATTCTGGCCCAGATCATAATTCATGGGTCGGTGTTTTCACATTTTTTCCCTAGGGGGACCTCTAGTCTGGCCACAATTCATACTTCATGCTTTTCAGGCTGAACATTATTAACTATGTGCTATATTTAGACTCCTTGAGCAGCATGGACTGCCGTACTGTTCAGCTTCTCCCTTACAATCTCTACATCCATGAGCTTAAAACTCCAGTGCTTGTACTATCTCCTCCTAAACCTTGGCCAGTGCTATGTCTCTCTGAACTTGCTTTCAGGTTATGACTACCAGTCATTATTTCCACCCATGCTTTCCAATGATTTTTCTAAAGTTCATACAAACTTACTACTCTTGCTAGTCTGACTCCTGACCAGCCTAGGCTGTGGGATTCTCTCCCCTTTCCAGTATATGGGGCTAAAGCCCGTTTGCCTGGATGTCCAGCTATGTCTGCTCAGCAATTAGACATGGACAACACTTCATCTTAATGGTCTGTCTTGGGTGCTGCCACAGCCACAACAGGAAATTTTGCCAACCTGGGCAAGGGGGGACAAGTAGTCAGGGAAGGTGCTGAGGGTACTGGCAAGGGAGCACTGAGGGGAGAGTCAGGAATCAGCCTCTGGTTTCCTTTCCTTACGATTCCTGAAATGCCCATTAGTCAGTGCCTCACTCTTTCCTTTGCTCTGCTGCCCCCACATCTGTTGCTCCTGCCCATTGCCACGCCCCACCTGCCTTTGCCCCTCCAGGATCTCTCTCTGTTCTTTAGTCCCTTCTCCGCTGGCAGCTGCCTTCTCCCCTCCAGAAGCATCTTCCTGGGGAACAGAGGCCCTGGGGACACACAGGCTCTGCTCTGAGTCTAGGGGTGAGAAGCACCTGCTCTTCTGAAAAGTGGACAGGATCTGTGGGCTGGCTCAGGACCTGCACAGTAACATGGCCACCTGCTCATATGCCAGGCTTTCAGGGTTCAGGTCTTGAAAATTTGACAAAAGGGAGTAAAACAAGAGGTGAAGAAAAAAGCCCAAACAAGGAACATGGCTGTAAATGGATCTGGTTCATCTACTTCCAGGACACGATGAAGAATGGCCCAGAGCCCACTGCAGTACAATACTGTTCTACCCTGCACATACACTGTGCTCCCCACATCCGTCTCCAGCCCATGTCCCAAAGCACTCATGGCCTCAGGGTCAGGCAGGGCCTGAAACACAGGCACATACGAAGAGAGAGCAAGAGCAGAGAACAGGGAATAATATCCCCAGGCAGGCCTTAATGCCAGCTTGGTCTGACTGCTATTCATGTAAATGAGATAATTTTTCATTGCATTCATACAAGGGCTTCTATCTAGTGCCTCTCTAGGTCTCTTCAGAACAAATCCACAGGGCTGGGACTGAAAACACATCTCTGTCATTAGGGAGAGCCTCACTGCAGTCATGAATTCTCATAGCACCTTTCCTCTGGAGAACTCAAGGCCCTTTGCTAGGAAGGGAAGCACCAGCCTCCTCCTTTTGCACAGCTTCTGCAGTTTGGCCAGATTTAATGCCATTCCCTTCAATATAACTGCTAGAACAGTCCCAGCGCTTAATCTTGGCAGAAAAGCACTCAAGGGCAATAAAGATCTCAGGTCAGTTTGCAACATTAAAGCAAATTTCCTACCCAAATCCCTGGAACAGGGGGCAGTGAAAGGTGCCAACCTTTGCAGACAACAGCACAGGAGGCTGTTGCAGAAGGCTCCGAAAGAGACCAAGTTGAATGATGCTGGGGTAGGTCTTTCTTTCACGACAGGGATGTGAAGGTGTCGGGAGGCTTTTCAGTATGTTATGGAGAGTGCTGTGCATGAGAAAGAGGTAAAACCAGAAGACCTTTCATTCTACTTCTACTTTTCAAGTAGCAGTCGCTAGAAAAGTGAAGGGATTAGGTAGCTTTTCAATGTCTTATTGATAGAGTTGTGGATGAAAAAAAGGTGACAAAAATACAGAAGTTTCTGCATTCAACTTCTCTTTTCCATACAAAGAGACTTTTTGTGGGTAGGTGTATGCTGACTCAAGCTGGCTATTTTTATATTCTGGGAATAGAGCCAGTCCTATTTTTTAAATGAAAATTCTTACTTTTTATTCAAAAGCTAAATTATTCAGCCAAACACCTTATAATATTGAAATCAGAACTAGCATTTTTCCTCAATACCATGTACTTCATTGTTTGTTTTTTTTCTTTGCTGTTTAAGTTTTATGCATTGATTGGCATATGTATCTATTTCCAGAGTTTTGGAAAGTCAGCAATGTATGTGAAAATGTTTATTTCATTATAAACTCTATATTCTGTTAAAATAATTGCTGGAACTCCCAAGAACAAAACATCTAGACATATTGTGTAATGTAAGAAAGGAAGGGGGGAAGGTGAGCTGAAAGGGCCAGTCTTTATCAAGAACGCAGTCCTTTCCCTTCTGCTTACATGAAGTTAGTGTTTTCAGAGGCACCAAAAGAGTTTGGGGGACATATTTTAAACAAATAGGTACCTAATGATACAGGTAGGCACCCCAGGATACGTTCACAATTCGCTTGGTTCCAACCTCCACAGATTTCATTTCGACAGCAGTCAGATTCCACTGATATATGTATAGAATACAGGTAAAGCATACAGTACTAATTATAGGATACTGTAACGATAAGATTCAGTATCTGTTTATCTTTGCATCCATAGACAGAAATCTGGTCTAGCTCAATGAAAAGTTATTGTTTGGAGCACAAAAATCCCTGTGTTATACACTCTCAGTTTACAATATATGCATGTATAGACTGGGAGTCCCATTCAACCCAGAATAACAAGGCTGAGCAACATCATTCCAAAAGGAGACCTGAGAATGACAAGAGAAATTAGAAGATTTTGCTAATATTCTGCCAAAGGCACAATTGTTATTATATGGAGAAGTGATATGGAGATATAGCTTCATAGTAGAAAACTCAGAATTTCAATAGACATCCTGTAGACATATTAAGTCGAGGTTTAAGTAACTTTTGAAGGGTTCTGTCAGTCATCCCCAAAGGGACATTACGCTTTGTCCTCCATCTTTAACCTATTTTTTACCCCCCAAGGGAGAGATGAGCTATGGCAGCATCTATGGGGGAGAAGAACCACACAGCTGTGACAGAATTCATCCTGCTGGGATTCGGGAGTGGACCTGGGATACAGGTGCTTCCATTTCTGGTGTTCCTTCTGATTTACACGGCCACGGTGCTAGGAAACACTATTATGGTTCTCATCATTCGAATTGACCCTCATCTTCGCACCCCCATGTATTTCTTCCTCATGACCCTGTCACTCCTAGACCTTTGCTACTCCTCAACCATTGCCCCCAAAGCCATGGCCATCTTCCTACAAGGCAGAAAAACCATTTCCTACAATGGATGTGCTGCACAGTTCTTCTTTTTTGCTGTCTTTGTCACTACAGAAGCCTATATCCTGGCAGCAATGGCATATGATCGATACATAGCCATCTGCAACCCACTCCTCTATCCAGCCATCATGTCCAAAAGGGTCTGTGTTCAGCTCATCGTGGGCTCCTATATCTGTGGTGGCACCAATTCTATTGTGCAAACTAGCTTCACCTTTTCAATTAGCTACTGTGCACCTAAAGAGATCAACCATTTCTTCTGTGACTTTCCCCCCTTGCTAAATCTATCATGTACCGATATTTACATCAATGAACTGGTAATGTTTCTTGCATCTGGCCTCATCATAGTGATCACCTCAGGAATCATCCTCATCTCCTATGCCTACATCATCCATGCTATTCTCAGGATTCACTCGGCCAAGGGCAGGCTCAAGACCTTATCCACTTGCTCCTCCCACATGGTGGCTGTGGCTTTATTTTTTGGCACGGTTTCCTTTATGTATGCCCAGCCAGGTTCTCTGTCTTCCCCACGTCTAAGCAAAGTCTTGTCTGTGTTTTATACCCTTGTCATCCCCATGTTGAATCCCTTCATCTACAGCCTCAGGAACAAGGATGTGAAAGATGCTTTGAGAAGGACCATAAGTAGGAAAATGACTTCAAAATAAGCCTCTTCTGTGAATACAGAGCTAAACCACACTTCAGAGCTATCAAGTGAGAAGTACTTCATAAATATTTGCATGCAATTGTACGTCTCTGCATAATATTTATTAGCATCCAACTCTCCCTCTTTATTCATATATACCTATACTTTTAGGCCCCTCCTAACAATATTGTGTGTTATTACAAGAATGAGTGTTTTATTATAGTAAGTCACCCTGACATTTTAAGTTTTTTAATACTTCCTTTTTTTTCTTTTTTAAGTGTGTCTGACCCCAAACTGTGGATCCAAACTTCCTTGAGCTTTAAGGAGCATTTGTTTTCTAAGCACAAATTTCACAACTGAAATCATCACACGACAATGCTGATCTAGATTCTAGAATCCAATTGTATTTCCCCTTCCCTGCTTGTGTGCATGTATAGCCTTGTCCTCTTAGTGGCAGACTCCACAGCTAAACACCCTACTATTTCATAAAGGGCTTAAAAAAAGATAAGACAAACATTCATCCTTGCAGTCAACTACAGGTTTAACATAGTTATTGGAATCAATGGTATGTCAAGAAAGAGCATTTTAACTCTTGGTATTTTCAGGTTTTCACCATGGGAGGTAGTTGCTCTATTCTCAGTGCAAACTAACTGCAGCTGGCAACCAAGAATTGTCCTTTGTTCAAGAATTAGTATTTGGAGGAAACCTAAGCCCATTGCCAAACAGGTAAGCTGGGCACCCAAGGCAGCTATGACACATGGGGACAGCAAGGACTTCTGGCTACAGGTGCCTTCGGCATGGTTGTGTAGCTGCAGAGGCAGCTGCTCTTTTTCCACCTTCCCTCCGAATCAGCACCTAGGGCTGCTCTCCCCTTATGATTTAATACCAGCAGGTACACATTTGGATGAATTTATTTTGCCAGAGCAGGAAATAGAATTACAAACCACACATTGGTACCAAAACCTGTAGAAAGACAATAGTGCCCATGTGGGCACAAAAACTGCAACAGCAATTACCCTGTGTCCCTCTAGACAACCGCAGCTCTTGTCATGGGAGAAAAAACACACCTATGTGCCAAGACCAGAATTGTACCAAGTTTTTTCAAGCAGCCATAGTGGCAGTTGGAGACTCTTTTATCCTGTAATCACACTAGCTAAATCCTTCCACTGAAACCAATTTTGATGGAAAATTAGAGCTCTGACTAGACACATCCACCAATTTCCAACCAGCTCTGCCTATCATGCAGGCTTTTCCACTGTGGTTATTTGTTGCCACCAAACAACCTCTTCATGGAAAGAAGCATGTCAGTGTGCTACAGCTTCTGGTTCTTCAGAAGAGACTCGCACTTCCCTTCCCAATGTAGCAGGCTTGACTTTTGGAGCTTGGGTTCAGTCCCAGGCTTGAAATCTTGCTGTTTTGGCATCACACCACTTATGGTGCAAGAACCCGAAAGATAACCTTAGGGACTTAGGGGTAAGAGTGGACAGATAGCAAGTTAAGCAGGAGTTTACAGTGTAACCTAGCAGCAGGCTACCTTCGTGCTGGCTGTTGAGCATCAGTTAGTTACCTGCTTTAGTGCTGTTTTGGTTGCACAACACTGTGCTTGGTCTCCCTGCAAATTATGGGCATGTAGAGAAATGCACCAACTTGGCTAAATTGCATCCAGTTTGGGCACTAGCTTGGTTAAAGTGAGCATGATTCTACCATACACCATATAGTGTTGCTTTTTCTATTATTCTAGGAAGGCCAATATCTTCCCTGCAGCCTCTCTAAAGGATCATCTTTATATTCATTGCACTCGGACCCATCCTAAATAAAAAGCTTTAGTATCATCTTCTATTGTCATACTTGTCACAACCCAGTGATTTTGGTGCCTCAGCATGATGGAATTTTCCCGCCACATGAGAGCCTCTTGCACAGCAAAGGTTTTTCTGCTGCAACAGAAAACCCCGGTGCAAGAGAGTTCCCTCCATTTGAATGCAAATTTGTGTCCCGCTATTGGCCAGTTCTAAATTATTCCTACGTGGCGGCTAGTAATTGGCTTGCTAGCCGTTTAAAATTTTGTGCGACTTCCGCCCAAGTCGGAGAACTTGGAGCACGCTGCAGAGTGCCTCTAAAGAGATCTGACTTGCGGCTAAGCTGATTGATAGACTGATCACCTATCGATTCTTCTCCCCATCGCCGAGTGCAATCCTTTGATGTACCCTTTCCCTGCCGGCTTAATTTGTGGACGGATTCGCTGGCCTGAGCCTTGCCAGCTGGAGCAACTCTTGGAGTTGTTTAAGCGACCGAACCACCTGCGTCACAGCTACAAGCGGCATAAGTAAAGTTTTTGCAACCAATAAGCTTTGTCTGCCTCTCCATTCACCAGCCCGCCCAAACGACCGAGCAATTTATATATCACCTCGACTCAGCTCCGGCCCTCCGAGACAATACTGTGTTATACTGTGGGGTGGACTGGAGCGGCGTGCACCAAAAGGGAGAGGTGGGACCAATTTGGGAACAGACTGAAGCGGCACGCTCACAGACTGCTACACCTTAAGGGAACATTGGTCCTGATGCAACCCACGACAGGCAGGAGGACCTGGGATCTTGTACCTCTCCCTGACAAATAGCAGCAAGGGGTCCCATTAAACGATGGGGAAGTCCAGGTATTTCATTCCTCATTGGCACTCTGAAGAGATTTAAGAGCGCCTTACATATTGTCAGTCTGCATCTTTTTTTTTTTGTTTGTTATATTTGGATTGTTATGATCTCGCTATTTTATGAGCACGAGTATATGTATACATCTCTTATTTAATGCTTTCTGATTAATGGGTTTTATAATTTGTAAATAGTTACCTGCTGTTTATTTTGTGATATTGTTGTATTTACCTGCACTTACCTGTTCCAGGATCCATCTGCTTACTTGTGGTGGGTATGGACTGTTGACATTTGCTTTTGCTTGTTTCTTTCAGGACTCACCAGTGCCCTGCGTTGGGTTTGAGGCCACTGGTGGTGGTACTGTTCCCTTTGATTATTGAATATAGCATTGTCTGTAAAGTTGTATTGTACATAGTTATTATCATTGAAGGTTTTATATGTATGTATGTATGTTAATAAATCTGTAAATAACTATTTAAGTCATCTTGCTCTGGCCTGGCTATTTAGAGAATACAGGGAACTGGTACAGAGATGACCAGATCCCTCTCACAGCATTACCACCTGACCCCGCATCCCTTCTATCCATGGATGAGACACACCCTTGGGTGTACCCAAGTTACACTTCCTTGAAGTTTCTCCAGTCACTAGAAGCATTTGGCACTCAGCTCAGCTGACTGCCCTCCTGGTTGGAGAAGAAAGCTTGAGATCAGGAACTATAAGGGCTCAGCCATGGGCAGATTCAGGATCACTGTAACAGGTGTGCAGCCATAATCCTTTGGCTGTCTGGCACATTTTAAGTGAAGAGATGCCATTACCTTTGTGCCACACAGTCAAAAAGGGTGTTACCATCGCCACTCACTGTGATCCTGAATGCCAGCAAGCTCTCTGAGATCACCAGTATATCAGGGGAGCTCTGCATGTGCTATTAACTTCCCAGGGCAGGGCCTGCCTGGATTCCCTGCTTTCAAATAGCTCCAAAACCTCCTTTTGTTCACTCGTGCCCTCCCTTCTTCTCCTACTGCCCCCACTCACATCCCCTCCTTGAAATTCAGCATGATAGGAAAGGAGGGGATGAGGATAGGCCCCTCACAGCTCCTGAGCTCCATGAAACCAGGGTCTGACTGTCATTGCAACTGCCTCTCATCCACTCCCCTCTCCAGATGCCAATTCTGGTGAGAAGAGTCAGGAAGAGCAAGCAGCAGCTGGCTCCAGAGCTTCCAAAAAGCAGGGACTCTGGGTAGAGCAGCCAGTGAGTTCATAGAGCTCACAGCATATGCAGAGATCACAGCGGGAACTGTGCCAATTTGTCAGTGAGCTCTGAGTGCTTACTGTATATGCTAGGGACGTACTTGGTAGCCATGTTGGTCTGAGACAAAAAAGACATACAAAAATCTAGAACTCTTGGTTCCAAAATGATACCTTTTATTAGACCAACTGGGAAATTGCAAAAAAAATCCTTTTCTGCAAGCATTCAGGCTCAAAGGCCCTTTATCAGACTCTGGGGAAAGTATAGATGGTTAAAAAAGTCTCCATAGGTAGGAAATAAACTTAATTTTTGTACAAAGGGAGCTGGAGATGGAAAGCTGTCTCTCTGGGTTCATGACAGTGTCTTTGTGAGATGTGCCGAGTTGCTCTTTGATGTGTAGATCAGGTAGAATTCCTTCCCTGTACATCCCTGACACATGGAAGATGCCAAATTTTAGCTGATTTTGGATTTTAAGCTTCATTGCAAGTAAGATTTTCTAGCTCTCTGCCTGCCATCTGATCCCCTCCAGCAGGGATACAAAGTGAACAAACTGGTGCCTGAGGAGCTGTGAGTGAAACAACTGTCCTGGTAATCTCTTTTCTTTCTTCAGACAAAGATTTAAGAAACAAGATGAGGAGGATCTGCAACTCTGAGCTATTTGCTAAATCCAACCAGGATGAAGTTGATAATAGGCATGCAATTTGCTGGTGCCATGAGAGACATTGCCAAAATTTATCTATCTAGTTCCTTTGTAAGAGTATACAAATGCACCCGTTTGATTTTATCTGCATAAAAGTCTTGAAAAGCTCTTTGAAGAGTGGTGCTGTGGGACAGGGCAGATGGTCACTGGATGTCACTACTATTCAGAAAAAAAGATAGCAAGCTAGAAATTTGCATACTGGAAACTGGCCACGAATGGCTTGTGCCCCCGTCGGTGGCAGAAGTGTGACAACAGCAGCGGGAGCAGCAGTAGCTCGGCGGTGGAAAGTGGGCTAGCTCCTGCAGATGCCACTGGCACTGTCGGCGGTGGGAGAGGCGGGTGGCGAGTGCCGACCAAGGGTCAGCGACTACCCGCAGGTGGCAGCAGCAGCGACAGCGAGCGGGGATCATGAACCACCAGCAGGCACTGCCGACAGTGTCGATGGCGCCTTTTTGTAGGGGATGCACCGCCACACTCAGGGGATGCACATGCACCTGCATGCACCCGCTACGCATCGCCCCTGAAACTAGCTGTCCCCATGGAAAACAGAAATTCAGGATGTTTGAGTCTTAGCAAGTCACAAGAGATAGAAAAGCTAGCTATTGAAATGCATAGGAAATTATGGCCCTCCATTTAATTTTTTCCTGGTTTTTAGACTCAGATACAAGTTGCTTTTAAAACACACACACACACACACTACACCATATGCGTCTTCAAAGTAATAAAGCATGGAGGGTAGTGCTCACAGGGCTGCTGCACTTCATACATCCAGCATGTAACATAGCTCATGCCCAAATAATTTAATGTCTCTAGACTTGGTAATGTGTATGAACAGTACTGTTCTTCCTGCCTCATGCGGTCTGCATAAAACTATTTATACTGTTGTTATGAAGACAAAGAAATCATCCATCAGGAAAGTTTTCACTGGTACAATACAAGAACCCTGATACAAGGAAAGAAAACCACAGATGTAACAAAAGCCACTAGCAGTAAATTAACTTGTGTAAATTAACTGCAAATCAAGACTCCAGTGATTTTCAGGAGGAGCACACAGGGTTAACAAGACATCAGCTGTCCTTCACACTGGCAGCGCAATACCCAAACTGGATGCAATTTAGCCAAGTTGGTGCATTTCTCTACATGCCCATGCATTGCAGGGAGACCAAGCACAGTGTTGTGCAACCAAAACAGCACTAAAGCAGTGCTTCACACCCCCATGTATTTCTTCCTCATGGACCTGTCACTCCTAGACCTCTGCTACTCCTTGAGTAGTCTCAAGGTTTAAGCTGGGGAGATGTACTGAGGGTGTCTTTGATTTAATTTATATAGGGCATTTTAGTTCATTGATACTTGTCTTTCACAACTAGATTATTGATATCCTGTTCTGCTATTAAACTCATTCATATGTTGACTGGGCTGTAAATAATAATCTGTGTAAATAGTTAGACTGTATATACTCCAGTGTGTGGAGAAAGCACTCCAAGGAGAGCCTTAGGGGCTGGGAGGTTGACCGAGGTTATTTGGCACCCCAGGACCCTGAATCCAGACCTGGCCATGGGTAGCACCATGGCTAGGGTTATCAATAGAAACAAGGAGATGGAGGATATGTACTATGTTGCTTACACAGGGACAGTGATTCTCAGCCAGGGTGGCGTGGCACCTGGGTTACCCTGGGATTTGTTTAACGGCACCTATAATATTAACACTATTAGGTCTGCAAATGATTCTCACCTAGAGATAAACCTACATAAACCAGGATTCCCAACTAGATAAAACAAATGGCCAGGGCATATGTGTTCCCCTTCTCCCTCTCTTTTGCTGCCCCTGGATGGGTATTTTGACAGAAATGCAGGGAGCTGGCCTAAAACATTTGATTAGCAGCAGAATTCAGCTACATAAGTCCCACTCATGCCATGTGCTGTGCCATGGCATGGTCACTCAAGATTTCTTGAGCCTGGCACTTGATACACCCCGCTTGACCTGCGTTATGTGCTCTGCAAGCCTAAGAGCATCGTGTCCAAAGAGGAAGAAATGAGACATACCATGGAGAAGGGCCTTTTCAGAGATTATCTCCAGACCATGTACTATAATTTCTGGGCCCAGGACACAAACATTATCTGGTTGGAACAGATTATTCTGAGGACCTGAAATAATATGTGACAGCACAATTTTGGGATGGACAGATCCTTGAGAAAGGTGATAACCTGGCTCCATTAATGGAGACACAAGTCACCAGCCCCATACAATTGAGAACTAGGTAGAAATTGTCATCTGACATCTCAAAATGTTTGACAGCCTCCAGCCTCTAGTGTGTTGCTAACCTCTTCAGCATGGTTCAGGCCACAACTCTATGGTCTGTTTAGAACATGCACTCTGCTATCTAGAAGATGCTGGCACCATAGTTCATCCACTTCTCTAACAGAGCTGCTTATAGCTGGATTTGCTCTTACTGGCTTTCCTAACTGCATCAGGTCCGTTCCTGGCACACATGTCCATATCTGACAAGATATGTGTGCACACACTATTTGGATGTTTACAATGTTTAAAATGTTGGGGGGTTTTTGGTTTAGAACCAAATTAACAAATTGTCCCTTACATTACTATATATTTAGACACTGGTGCCCTACTCCTACCCTATATTCCTGTGCTGGAAGTAGTTCAACAAGACTTTCCTTACAAGGAATCTCTGATGACTGTGGTGTTCAGAAGGCTGTGTCAGAGGCAGCACTGGGATGTAGGAGGTCAGTACTTGACCTTAAGGGGTCCCAGCCAAGGGGATCAGGATTGAGAAAGTTAAGGGAAGCTGCTGCCCCCTAATCAGTTATGGAAATGCAAAAAAAAAAAAATGCCATTTTTTCTCCCCTAACCTCCATCAGTACCTGGAGAGGTAACCCATTGCCCCACCCTAGTCATGTCACTGCTCTGGTACCACCATGTCTTCCATCTGTGCTCAAGGCCTATCAGGTTTCAGCAAGCAACCAAGAAAGTTCTTGATGGCAGAGCAGAGGGCAGATCTAGTCTTGCCCCAACTGGTCTACAGCAGACACAATGGACATAGCTGCACTTCTTCATTTGCCATTCAAACCAGTTATAAATGCTTTCTATCCAACACCACATTGCAAACAGAGGGTACAACACAATGTGCGTATTGTAAAATTTAGAATGATATGAGTAAAACCTCAAATTAAACATGCCAGGGGCAAAAGGTGACCATCCAAACACAGGCTCCCAACACCTTCATCCAACATTGATTTGTAATCTCGCCATAAATTTCCTTGACCTCTTCATTAAAATGATTAAGAATCAACCCAACATTGTTCTGTTTATTTACACAGCATGCAATTAACCTTCATCTAGTGGTAAACTTAAAGGAAATTTGAACTATCTTGACTGATGCTTAATTGGTTTGCTCTAAGTTAGTAGACTAATTGATGGAAATGGCCATGACTCCTACTACTAAAACCTTGTGGACCTGCCCATCAATTGTGAGGCTTTCAGTGGGTGCACTACTGCACCTGGTAACAGCTTGTACTCTCTCAGTCTCTTTCCTTTCTGTCACTGTTAAAAATTCACCACCTTGTTGATTGAACAAATGAAAACACATTCGATCCTTCCCTACATAAAATACTCATTGTGACACATGATAATTTCTGAGTAGAGCACACACCTGCTGATGCATCCAGCACAAGCTGAACAGGCTGG
>NW_005842706.1:601418-620725 GCF_000455745.1 Alligator sinensis
CTTGTAGGAACCCATTTGTGTTCTCTCAGACGCTAATCCAGACCAGACAAGCCCCCATGCAATAGAGGAACAACTGGATAGATCTCTTGATCTCCACCTTCCCAAGGGGCCCGAGTACAAAATTTACAAGCTGGCAGGGAACACAGACGTAGCTGGGTTCCCCGCATGGGCTTGGCTTGTGGGGTTTAACCTTCCTGGCCCCTTTCTCATTTTCAAATCCTCTCTTCGGCTGCAAACAACTTTGGCCTTGTGGGCTCACTAATACCTATGAGATATTTTGTCCCAGATCCTATACTTTGTGGGTCAGCGCTTTCACTGTTTCCCCTGGAGAGGCCTTGTTGCAGGCTCACGTGCAACTCCTGCCTGGCTCTAATTCTAATATCGCCCTCTCTATTGCTCACCCACCAAGCCTTGTTCTTATTGAAACTTGAGTAAGATAGGCCACCCATAGGAATTTGACCCTGTCCAGGAAAGGATCAAAGCTAAGCCACCACTACAACTTAATGATACAGAAAGGCCCTCTGGCAGGCCCCAAACACTACATGGGTCTCACATAAAATCAAGTCCACCAGGCTGTAGAAAGGAGCCTCTCTCTATCTCAGTACCTTTCTCTTGCTCTCCAGGCTGCAGCATTGCTTGCTCAGTCCCACAATCACTTCACAAGCCCAGCTGTTGTGCTGCTAAGGTTTCCTCTCCTCAGGACAAGGCAGCTTGACCAGCTCAGGCTCAGTGCTCATATGGCTGCAGCCTGGCCTGCTGCTGGTCAGGTGAGTCCTCCATCAACCCCCTTGGCCACCTGCAAGAGGCCTTTCAAGCTGTTACCTTCTTAAACGAACAAGGAGGTGCCACTACCTTATTACAGGCCTCTTCTCTGGCCACGCTTCATACTGTCACTTGGTGCATTTCAGCCTGAACATTACTAATGAAATGTTGACTCTACAATCCTGCTCCATGGAGAGTTGAACTGTTTAGCTTATTCCTTACAATCTCTCGTCCATGGCACTTCAGACTCCAGTGCCTCAACTAGCTGCTCCTAAAACTTTGCCAGTGCTCGTTCTCTCTCTCTCTCACCTTCCTTTCAGGTTCAGACTACAAGTCATTACCCTCAATCAGGCTTTCAAATGAATTTCTAAAGTTCAGATAAACTTTCTACAACTCCTAGCCCAATTCAGGGCCAGCCAAGGTTGTGGGATCTCCTCCCCTTACCCACATATGGGGCTAAAGCTCATCTGCCTGGATGCCTAGCTATGTCTGCTCACCCATTAGACATGGGCAACGCTTCACCTTCTCAGTCTGTCTCGGGTGTTGCCAAAGCCATAACTGTTGATTATGTCACTTTTGTTAAAGATGGTGACCTGTTTAGCTTATTCCTTACAAACTCTATTGTCCAGTGCCTGAACTAACTGCTCCTCAACTTTGGCCAATACTGTCCCTCTCTAACCTTCCTTTCAGGTTTGACTACCAGTTGTTATTTTCACCCAGGATTTCAAATGATTTTCTAAAGTTCAAAGAAACTTACTACAAATCCTAGCCCAACTAAGGGCCACCCTAAGCCATAGGAATTCCTCCCTTTTCCCCATACATGGAGCTAAAGCCCATCTGACTCCTGTTGATTTGAATGAGATAATATTTTCATTGTATTCATCCAGGGACATCTATCTAGTGCCTCTCCAGTTCTCTGCAGGACAGGTCCACAAGGCTGGGACTGGAAACACATCTCTGTCACCAGGGAGAAGCTCAATGCAGTCCTGAGTGATCTCATAGCACCTTTCCTCCAGAGACCTCAAGGCCCTTTGCTAGGAAGAGAAGCACCAGTCTCCTCCTCTTTCAAAGCATCTGCCCTTTGCCAAGATTCAAAACAATTCCCTTCAATATAACTGCTAGGACAGTCCCAGCTCTTGAGCTTGGCAGAAAAGATTTCTAGGGCAGTAAAGATCCCAGGTCATGTAGCAAAGTGAAGGCAAATTTACTACCCAGATCCTAGAATTAGGTGGCAATGAAACATGCCAACCTGTGGATACAAGCACATCTGAGGTGGGCCCAGAAAGCTCCAAAAGAGACTGAGTTAAAAGAAGCTGAGGTAAGTCTTTCTTTCAGGTACCTATTGGCTAGGATAGTGAAGGCACTGGGAAGCTTTTCTGTGCATTATGATAGTGTTGTAGATGAGGAAAAGCTGACAAAATGTAGAAGATTCTTCATTCAACTTCTTCATTGCATACAAAAAGACTATTGGGTGGTAGGCATATGCTGACTCAACCTGGCTACTTTTTGTATTTTCATATTTTGGCAATGCAGCTAGTCCTATTTTTCAAAATGAAAATTCTTACTTTTTAATGAAAAGCTAAATTTTCTCAGCCAAACACTTTCTAATATTGAAAAGAAAACTAGTGGTTCTCCTAAGTACCATGTTCTTAACAAAGTTTGCTTTTTTTTTTCTCTCTTTCGGTTTTATGCATTTATTTATGCATGTAACTAATTCCATAGTTTTAGACAGCTGACAACATATGTGAAAATATTTATTTCATTGTAAATTCAATATTCTCTTAAAACAATTGCTGAGATTCCAAAAAACAAAATGTCTCATCTTATTGTGCAAGCCTTGGTAAATTTAAGAAAGGAAGGTGGGAAGATGAATTGCATGGGCCAGTCTTTATCAAGTACCCAGTCCTTTCCCTTCTGCTTACATGAGGTTGGCATTTTCAGAAACACCAAAGGAGTTTGGGGCTTTCTTCACAGCAATGAAGTGCCTCAAGGTACAAACAGGCACCCCAGGGTGATTTTCACAATCGCCTTCATTCTAACTTCCACTGATTTCATTCCTAATGAGCTGATATTTCATGGACATAATTCAAGGATACAGGTATGACTGCTCTTCAGCTATGGTACATGTGCCATGATTGGTAAGACACCATGTGGTAAACTGTGGACTCATCCTTTTAAGTATTGGTTGAGTGTTTGTTCATCCTGGCATCTATAGGAAGAGATATGCTCTAGTTCAATGAAAAGCTGTTGGGTTTGGAGCATAATAGTCACATTGCATCCCCCTGCTGCAGCCTCCCAGTTTAATATGCATGTACCGACTGGCAGCCACTTTCCACCAAACATAGCAATGTGAAATAACACTTCATCCCAAAAGTAGGCCAGTGAATGACAAGAGGCACTAGAAGATTTTGCTAATATTCTCCAAGGGCACTTTTTCCAATTCTTATTGCAAGGAGAAACTATAGGTAGTAATAGCTTCATTGTAGAAAACTCCGAATTTCAAGAAACTTGCTGTAGATTTATTAAGTCAAGGTTTAAGTAACTTTTGAAGGGCTCTGTCACAATAAACCCAAAGGGCATTTAAGCATTCTGCAATCCATCTAGCCACTTTGCTATCTCCTTCATCCTTACACTATTTACCCCCCGCAGCAGAGATGAGCTATGGAGACTACGGGGAAGGAGAACCACACCATGGTAACAGAATTCATCCTGCTGGGGTTTGGGAGTGGTCCTGCGACTCAGGTGCTGCCCTTTGTGGTGTTCCTTGTGTTTTACACGGCCATCGTGCTAAGGAACACTATCATGATTCTCATCATTCGAATCGACCCTCATCTTCACACCCCCATGTATTTCTTCCTCATGAACCTGTTGCTCCTAGACCTCTGCTATTCCTCAGCCATTGCCCCCAAAGCCATGGTCACCTTCCTACAAGGCAGCAAAACCATTTCCTACAATGGATGTGGTACTCAGTTGTTCTTTTTTGCTCTCTTTGTCACCACAGAAGCCTTCATCCTGAGATCAATGGCATATGATCGATACATAGCCATCTGCAATCCACTCCTCTATTCTGTCACCATGTTCAAAAGGGTCTGCATTCAGCTCATTGTGGTCTCCTATATCTGTGGTGGCAGGAAGTCAGCTGGGGTCACAGGATCCTAGCAAGCAAAACATCCAGGTTTCTCTTGAAGGTGTTCAAAATAGGTGCTTGAACGGCCTCCGGCGGCAGGCTAGTTCAGACCTTGGGGTCTCAGACAGTAAAGAAGTCCTTCCTTATGTCCAGCCTGAAAACGTCTTGCAGGGATTTGTAACTGTTTGACCTTGTCATCCCTTGGGGCACTCTGGTGAACAAACGTTCCCCCAGATCCTGGAGAACATCCCATATAAACTTATATGAGGCCATCAGATCACCCCTGAGCCTGCGCTTTTCCAGGCTGAAGAGTCCCATAGCTCTCAGCCTGTCGTCATAAGGTCTGTTTTCTGTAGATACTGATCTTCCCAAGAATATGTCATAATGCAAAGTTCCTGTGGCTGTGTTGAATGTCATGGAAACCATGAATAATGTTATGGTTATGTGAACCTAATTTGTTTGGTTCATAGTCCATATCAGTTTTGCAGATATTAAGTAATGACTGATGTTCAAACTTCAGGAAAAGATACATCATCATGACTAAAATACAGTTCGATAAACAAATTCTTTTAGTACAACAGAGACCTAAATCAGGTCTACTGATTGGTGGTAGGGCCTTAAAATTTTCAATTTACAGTTACTGCCAATTACACAATTCATCATACACAACAGAAAAGAAATAGTTGTTATATGGGACCTTTAATAGTCAACTTGCTCCATAGTGGTTTATAGAATAAATAAATGAATGTCTCCTAAAGGTTGCAAACACTACAACAGGAAGAGGCCCAATCTTTGCACATCGTCTATGCCATTCTCAGGATTCACTCTGTCAAGGGCAGGCTCAGGACCTTATCCACCTGCTCCTCCCATATGGTGGCTGTGGCTTTATTTTTTTAACTGTTTCCTTTATGTATGCTCAGCCAGGTTTTCTATCTTCCCCACATCTGAGCAAGGTGGTGTCTGTATTTTATACCCTTGTCATCCCGATGTTGAATCCCTCCATCTACAGCCTCAGGAACAAGGATGTGAAAGATACTTTGAGGAGGCTTATAGGTAGAAAAACGATCTTAAGATAAGACATTTTTCTAAATATGTAGCTAATCTACATTTCCAAGCAAACAGCAGAGAAAAAACAAATAAGTGCTTGCATTCATGAGTCCATCTGTCTCTCTCTACATCATTTTCATTCGTAACCATCTCTCCCTCTAGTATTTATGTTCCTATCTGTGTTTTTCAGCCTCTCATAACATTATGCTATGACATTACAAGAAAGATTTTTTTTTTTTTTTTTAAGTAAGGCATCCCCCACTATTTATAATCTTTTTCGCATTTTTAATCCTTTTCTTCACTCTAAAAGTCTCACCCCACATACTGGACCCAAACTTCTTTAAGTATTAAGGAACATTTGCTATATTAGGAAATCATCCCAAGAGAATGCCCATCTACATGTCCCTTTCCATGCTTGAGTGTACTTGTATGTGTGTATGCGTGGCAGTGAGTGCGTATCTATGCCTTCTACTGTGTTAGCCCATTTTCCTAAATCATGGAATCATAGAATAAGAGGGTTAGAAGACACCTCAGGAGGTCATCTCTTCCAACCTCCTGCTCAAAGCAGGACCATCCCCAACTGTCTCATCCCAGCCAAGGCTTTTTCAACCCAGGTCTGAAAAATGTGTAAGCATGGAGCTCCTACAACCTCTCTGGCTAGCCTGTTCCACTGTTCCTCTATTCTCCTACTTGTCCTGATATCTAACCTCAATTTGCCTTCCTGCAACTTAACCTTTGTATGTTTGACTTTGATGCTTTGGACCTTTTCAAGAATGAATAAAAAATGCTTCATTTCAGACTTTGGCCCAAATCCTATTTCACTCTTACAGGTATCTAAATGCAATCCTATTCCACCCAGTTTAAGCCCATGAAAAATAATGCTGTAGGCAAGGGTGGTCCTCTCTGCTCCTTTTTGAAATTTTTGTCTTTAGGGTAAGAGGAATGTGTGTTACAATACATCAAGTCATTGGAAACCATTACAGGCTTAAACAGGATGGAGCCGTATCTGCACAATCAGTGGAATAAGAGCTAACTTAGACTTCTCTTAGTACAGATACAGAGACACTGGAAGGACACTGCTTTTCTGCTCATCTATCCAATTACCTTTCTCACCCTAGTTAATCCAACCCGACTATACGTCACTGACACAATCTGTTCTTACACTCACTGGAGCCACCTACACATGGACTTTACTCTGCATTAGACTTATCTAATGCATAGTAAAACATCCCTATCTAACCGTGTGCAGCAGTTACTGCACAGTAGCTTAATATAAAGCACCGTTGGCTAATACCAACACGTAGAGATACTAAACACTAGTGCTTTACACTAATGTTTCTGGATGGACATGTAGATGCTGACCCAAGACATAATTTATCCTGGTTAGCTGAGGCAGCAGGGGCCATAACTGCAGCACTGCTTAGGGGTGGGTGAGGAGCCATCCCCGACACCAGGAGCAGCTCAGAAATGCAAAACTCAGGGCTAGACTTGAGCTCCTCGCCATTGAAGCTGCCTCCAGACCTGGGGACAAATCCTGCCCTGCCCCCAGAGCACAGGACTCACAGCCCCCTCCCCACACCCTGGCAGCCTGAGGCTAACTCCCCCATGCCTCCTGCCAGCCCTAGAACTGGCACCCAGGCACCTGTGGCCGGAGCCTGGAGCCCCCCCAGCTGCTACAGGGGGGCAGAGCAGGGCAGGAGCAGCCCTAGATTAGGCTGCTCCTGTCGAACCTAATCAGTTACCAACTTGGGCACAGATGGGGCGTTTACAGACCTGCTCGTGGAGTGGGGGGGGGGACACGCTTTAATTAGAGTAGTTCTGAGCCACTCTAATTAAAGCACCCAGGGCAGTGAGGAAGCTTTAACTAAGGCTCATCGAATGTGCTTTGGTTAAAGCACCCACATCGCCATTTTTCAGTGTGGGGATGCTGATACACATGATGCTGGAGCCTGCTGGAGCATGATAATTACCACACTCCACCAGACTTGATTAATCAAGTCTGCTCCGATGCACTGTAATTACAACGCATCAGAGCAGCCTCACTGCACATGTATAGGTCCCTATGAAGACATGTGCCCGGGGCAGTTTAATGTGCCTGAATTTTATGGGCCTAACATTCACGTGCATGAATTGCAGCTCTAGACACGCCCACTGTGTGTCACTACATTTTTGTTACATGCTCTCTCACATAAGAAGTTTTATACGCTATTTTCAGGAATAGATGATTTCTTTACCACTGATGCAGACACCCAGTATATGTATCCTGGATCTTACTTCCAGAAAGATCATATCCATAGTGTTATGAAAAAAGATTTTTTTCCAGTAATGTTTTTGGGTTCAAAGAGCCCAAGGAAGTTAAACAGACACCCTTGATGAGTTTTGGTGTGATTAATACCCTAGGTTTCCCTCTGAAAAATCCAGTCCTTGCTTTAGATCAGTGGTTCCCAGTCTGTGGTCCACGTACCACCAGTGGTACACAGACAACTTGTCAATGGTACGCATTAACAGATTAATTATAATTACCTTATATGACAAAAATTTTCAGGTAGTACTTAAGGTTGAAATGAAAAGTTTGCTGGTGGTACTTAAGGATACATCGTTTTAAATTGGTGGTGCGCTATCTGTCAGAGTTTGGGAACCACTGCTTTAGACTTTGTAGCAAGACATTTCCACAACCCCACCCCCAACCCACCTCCCCCCCAAAATTAACATGTATTCAGTATCCCCATGCTTCAAAATGACAGCAGGGCTGCTTTAACTAAACCTTTTGCAACAAGCCCCCTGCCACCATTTTGAAGTGTGGGGACACTAAATACCTGTGATGTAGAGGCTGCCGGGGCATGTATAATTGCATAATTGGCACACTCCAGCAGATTCAATTAATTGAGTCTGCTCTGACCTCTGCTAAACTTTACACATAGGAGCAAACATCTGGCATGTGTATAGGTGGCCTAGGTCAGCAGAACTGCTTGGTAGCACAGAAGCCATTCCTCATATCTCAAGGTTGAAGATGCCATAAGTGGTCATCCTCCTCCACCACCACGGCCACTGCTGCCAAGCCCCACATTCACACCGACGGTGACCCCGAGGGGCACCTTGCACAGCAGGAAGGAGTGGAAGGCCAAAGCGCACCGCACCTGGCCCAAAGCTGCCAAGCCGTCAACCAGCTCCCCTCTCTCCTCACTCGGGCAGCCCAGGCTGGCTCCATAGACCCCTGCCAGCCCACGCCCCATGCTCCTGCCACCTCACTCCAGGCACTCCCAACCACTGCTCACTTCCATGCCCCCTGTCACCACTTTCCTGCCCACTTGCCAGCCGCTCTGCATCATGTTGGCTGTCATAATCACATCCATGCCCCCACACACATCCACACAAACCCCCATACCCACTAACCCACCCATGCACAATTCCCCACAAACCCCACACCCACTCACCCATACCCCACCAACACCACGGCACACCCCACACAATATACAAAAGTAAAACTGCATTTTGATATATTATGCAGTCACTTCTACATATACAGCACAAACACACACAAATCAGGGCAAAAATATTTTTTTACTTAAAATATAGTATTATGGGTGTTTGATTTTTAGTAGATAATTTATTGTTCTTTTTCCCTCAATATGGCAAACCCTCTTCCCCAAAGGAGTACTTCCAGGGGCAAGGGAAGGGACTTTCGGTGGCAAAGATCAGAGGTTAGAGGCAGGACTTCTGGTCCTAAGGTGTCAACCAGGCAGTGGGGCACCAGTAAAGGGGCAGTGAAGTTACTCACTTTGTGTCACATATAGTAAAGGTATATCAGCCAGTTCCTTTATTATAATTATGACAAAAGTGTTCTGGAGCTATTAACATTAGTTGTTCAAAGTTTTGCTGCATCCATGACCACAGCCCACTCTTTGGCAAGAGAGGCAGCGAGCTGCTGGGAAGAGATGGCCTCCACCTCTCTCCACTGGGGAAGAGGCTCTTCTCAGCCAGACTGGCTGACCTGCTCCACCGGGCTTTAAAACTAAGCCCACTGGGGGACGGGGGGACTACCGCCTCTGCTGGCCCACTGAGCAGCCCTTGTGAGCGGCCCTTGCAAAGCCAGCAGGACAAGGCACTTAAGGGAGCCCACCCCTGCCCCAGCCCTTGTACAATCTATGGGCAAGGCAAGAGCCCCCAAGGGGACACTTGCCTGCCTGTACACAAATGCCAGGAGCTTGGGAAATAAGCAGGAGGAACTCGTCCTCGTCCATAGATGGCTATACCCTGTACAGGAGAGATCAAGTAGCTAAAAGGGGTGGGGGTGTAGCTCTCTATGTTAAGGAAAGCTACGCATCCCTGCAAGGTGATATTGGTGACCAGGATGCATGACTGGAGACCCTCTGAGTTAAAATCCATGAGGAACACAGCACAGGGGACACAACCATGGGAGTCGACTACAGACCTCCCACCCAAAGTCAAGAGCTTGACCAGGAGTTTGCCCAGGAACTGGCTGAGGCCACATGGTCCAGATGAGACACCAAAGTGATGGAAAAAAAAATAAAACTGAGGCTGAACTATGTCAAAGAAAATTCTTCTTCAGGGAAAAAAATATATGAGGGAGAATGTACAGGAAAATTAATTATCTTGTCATCTACAGAGTCCTGCTGGAATCTGCTCTGGAGATGATTTTAAATTCATCCATGGCATGACTAGTCAACGCAAATATTTTTGTGCTTTCTGATTTCAGTACTCTATTGTATGCATGTTTTATGAACACCTGAATTTGTAGAATTTGCACGCGATAATGTTCACAATCTTAATTGCATGATTTGGTGCAGAGCTTTAAAAATAAGTTTACAAAACAGAGTGCTCTTCTTGCAGCTGTTTGACCTGTGCTTTATTGACATAATAACATTAACTACATTAAATGACTTAATTCTAGACTGAGATCAGTTGGTCAATATAACAGGGGGCCTTCTTGGCGGCCGATTTCCCTGTGGTCCACCCACCTGTGTCTGGGCTAACCACCCACCTTCTCACCCGCCACACCTTGTTGTTAATTGATTATTGATGTAAATTAAGTAGGAGGCTGCCCATTTCTTGCCCTGATGCCAGGGGGTGTTATCTGCTGCTCCGTTCCTACCCTACACCGAAGCCCAAGCCTCCCAGATCGCATCTAGATGTTACCAATATCACCGGCCCTACACTGGGCCCTAGAATCCCGCTCTTTTAACCAGACCTGGATCCCTCCTGACCACCCCCTACAGCTCCTCCCTTACCTCCAGATTATACCAGCAGCCCTGCAGCCAGGCAATGTTGTTGCCTGGCCTCCCAGAAGCAAAATGCCCTGTTTATATGGGCAGCCACAGATGCAAAATGGCTGCCCTCATCAGGCACCTGCCAGCTGCTGCCTTCTGGCTCTATCTGCATACCATTTCAAACTTTTGCCCTAGTGTAACCTTTCTGAGACACTGGATGACAGTAACAAGGACTAGGTTAAAATTCACAACTTCTTACGCTGGCTCAAGCCCCAAACCAGAATCCTGGGTAAATATTATCTACCTGGGAGTTTGAAAGTGAACGACCTTCCCCACTAGAAAATGACCTTAAGCTGAAACAGGTTTTTTTTAAAGGGGAAAAGGAAACAAAAGAAAAAAAACTTACCTATTAAACACTAACTGAAAGCCCAACAGCTGAGAGTGTCTCAGTCACTGGGCAGCCAACCCAGGGGAGATACCACCTAGTCCACTCTTGCTGGAAGGGGAGACTCAGCCAGGGCTGCCATCCAGGGCCTCTACCACCTACTCCAGGCAAAGTAGCTGCTGCTGGAGATCACTACTTCACCACCAGGCTTGTTCCCACTCCATCACCATTGTGGACCACTGCCAGTCCTCTGCAGATTGTCTGTGCAACACCAGCTCTTCCAGACCCTCCTGTACTCAACTGCAGGCTCAGGAATCTCAGCTCCTTTAGACATAGCAAGTTTCACATTTCTACAAATGGACATAGCTCACCCCAAAATCTCCTGCTTCTCTTTCACTGCTGCAATGGCCTCTCCCTTCCCTGCTCGGCCATTAACACCAGCACCCTGGGGTCTCTGCTGGGCTCCACAAGGCTGGAAGCAGCAAGGAGACCAGGGGCAGGCACAGCAGGAGGCAGCAGTTGCAGATGGCACAGCAGTCCCTGCTAGCTGCCAGCTGGAGCTACAGCCCCAGCTCAAACACACACTGATTTGACAAAGGGGCAGGCAGTGCCACCCATGACACTCACCCTGCCCAAACACTGGTGCTCTGCAGCAAAGGGAATGCTCACTCTTAACAAAGACTGAGACTTCAGTCCCCCTTGAAGCGAGGGCCATGGGGACTGTGGGCAGACTGGAGCTTTGGACCAAGTTTGTTGGCAGACAAGGACCTGGCAATGGTTTCCACATCCAGGGGGTGGCGTCACCCCTAGAGTCCCTTCAGTCTTTGCTGTCTTCAGGCAATCATCCCAAGCCTTCCCCGCCATGCCATAATGTTTTGTTATCTGTGTAAGGGAGGTTGCTGCGGGGCTTCCCAAGCTGACCTGCCCCTAATGACAACCAGATGCCCATGGTACATGCCTTAACGGCCCATGGCATGATCCCTTTCCACCACTACATCATGCTGCAAGCCTGGCAGGTGTTATCACTAATTGATGTCCTCTCCTACACTCTCACCCCTTTCTCCAGACTTACGGCTTCCAAAGCCTGCTTCCACCTGGCCCCTCTCTCATCCCTCAGGCCTATACTTTCCAAGGCCTGCCTCCTCCAGGCCCATCTGTTCAGGAGCCTGGCTTCCCCCAGGCCCATCTATGCCACGACCCTCCTCTCCCTGCCCTGCCCTGGTCCTGGGCTCTGGCTTACCCCACCTCAGCTGTGTTCGAGCCCTGATGCAGCCCTGCTGCCACGAACTCCTCTCCCTATGGCAGTCAGGGCAAAACTGCCTGTTTTCATAGATAACATAGACACTAGGGCTGGAGGGGACCTCGGAAGATCATGGAGTCCAGCCCCCTGCCCAAGGGGCAGGAAGTCAGCTGCGATCACAGGATCCCAGCAAGATAAACGTCCAATTGACTCTTCAAGGATTCCAGAGTAGGTGCTTGCACCCCATCTGGTGGCAGTCTGTTCCAGGCCTTGGGGACTCAGACTGTAAAGAAGTTCTTCCTTATGTCCAGCCTGAAACGGTCTTGGAGAAGTTTGTGACTGCTTGACCTTGTCATCCCATTGGGGCATGTTGGTGAACAGGCATCACTCCAGATCCTGATGCACACCCCTTATATACTTATAGGCAGCCACCAGGTCCCCACTTAGCCTGCACTTTTCCAGGCTAAAGACTCCTGTTGCTCTCAGCCTGTCATCGTAAGGCCTGTTTTCATGCCCTCTGATCATGCGCGTGGCTCTTCTCTGCACTCTCTCAAGCTTCTGCACATCCTTTTTGAATTGTGGAGCCCAGAATTGGATACAATACTCCAGCTGCGGCCTCACCAAGGCTGAGCACAGCAGGATGAAGACACTCTGGGATTTGCTAGAGAAGCATCTATGGATGCAAGCCGGAGTTTTGCTCACTTTTCCAGCTGCAACATTACATTGGTGGCTCATATTCATCTTTTGGTCAATCATGACCCCCAAGAACCTTTCAGCTGTGGTGCTAGCAAGCGTAGCATGGCCAAGCCTACAAGCATGCTGCGGGTTTTTCTTCCCAAGGTGGAGTACCTTGCATTTTTTGGTGTTCAAGGACATCAGGTTTCCGTCCGCCCATTTTCCAAGTCTGCCAAGGTCAGCCTGGATTACCATCTTCTCCTCAGGTGTTGACCCTTCCCCCAAAGTTAGGTGTCATCACCAAACTTGGCCAGTCCACTTCTGACACCAATGTCAACATCATTACTGAAGATGTTGAAAAGAATAAGCCCAAGGTCGGAGATTGGAGAGCCGCCAGAGGGTGAAGCCTGCTGCAGCAACACAACACAGGCACTATGATCCAGGGAGAAGCCCGCTGGCCTTCCTGGCAATTGCACTGTGCAGGGCTTTGGCCTCCATCAACTGGCCCCTTACCTACTAGGCTTCTGTGTTTGGAGGGGCCGTGGAGAGTGGGGGAATTCAAGGGGCATCCGGGTAGCTGCTTCCGAGAAGAAGGTGGTAGGAATTGGGTCTTTGCTCCTGTCCTCTTTTCCTTCTTGTGGAGTTGCAGGAAAATGATAAGGACCCTGTTCTCCTGTGGGCCTGGACATAATTGGCAACATCCTGAATTCCCCAGGGCTGCAGCTGACAGCACCGAGGAGCTGGAGGAGCAGAGCTTACTTGAGGTAGGAAGGTTTTTCTTCCATGAGCCCAAACAAAAAGGGCCAAGTGTGGGGGTGAGCTGCTGAGGCCTTGCCCAATGCTCTCACACACATCCCTCTTTCTTGCCCACCATGAAACAACCCAGAAGAACCAGACTAGAGCACTGGGTTGTTTCTTTTATCATGTCTAACTCTGTTGTGTTCCTCAATCACCAGATAAAAGCAAAGTCAATCTCAGATCCCCCAGCCCCAGCATCCATGCAAGTGGAAGTGTAGCTAAACCCCCAGTCTTTCATTTTTTTTCTTTTAAAATGCATTCCCTCCCCTTTCCCAACCATTTCTGACTTTGTCTCTCCCTCTCTATTCCCTATAGATAAGTATAAGTAAGCTAAGATGTAGGATAAGCTTTAACATTTTAGTTTACGTAGTAAGTTTTATTTCTCTCCCCTCTGCAAATAAGTGCCCTGCTATTTTGATATAGACATTCACTGTTTTATAAGTGGATAATTATTACGTTTGTATTGATTGTTTTTATTTTTTTTTTACTGCTTTTATATTGTGTGATTACTGTTTTAGGCCTATATATGTAAGTTAGCATAACTCATGTCAAGTTTCCATCTTGTAATGTCAAGCCTCCATCTTATCCCCTCACCCGGTTGTGTAACCTATGACTCATACTACGCCTCCTATGCAACTTGGATCCTGAATTAATGGGGATGAATGAGGGTGCTTGAGAGATAATGGCAGTAGGTCTAAAAATAGCTCCTTCTGAATGAAACCATCAACACCAATACCAGGACCAACAACCCAGCCCTTGGAATCACCCTCAGCATTCAAGAAACAAAAGATGGGGCAACCCACCCATGTGCCAAGGCTGCACATGCTCAGTAAGAACAACTAGAGCCCTCTGGAACAGGACTAACCTTGCCTGGACAGGCCCTCCCAGAGGAGATCAGAGGTAGTCTGCCCCATAAAAAGGGGTAGTGAAGACTGACTCCTTGGGAACACCATTTTCCATCCGGACCAGACCAGCTCCACATCACGCCACCTATCCACCCCAGAGGCTCTGCTGGCGACCCCCTCTGGACAACACCGAGCTGAAAGAGACCCTGACTGGCCATCCAGGATCCACTTTCAGCCTGGGATAGTTAGATATCACCTGTGTATTTCCTCCTCCAGTTTGGACTCTATCTCTCTCTCCTCCTGGACTTTAGCCCTTGCACCAAGCCTGTTTAACCCCTTCTGTCATTGTGTGTGTGTGTGTGTGTGTGTGTGTGTGTGTGTGTGCGCGCGCGCACCCGCACGTGCAGAGGAAGGAATAAAATATCATGTCACCATCTCCCCTGTTCAATAAAACCACTATCATAAATCATAATAAATTCACTATCATAATAAATTCCCTATTAAATTCCAGGCTCTCTGTCTCTCGGCTCTCATCCGTTGATTTCTACACACTTTCAGGCCTGTTCCCGCCACTTTTTGCCTCCTCCCTGTCCCTTTTCTCAAGGCTCTTAGCCCTGTTGTTTTCTGCAGGCTCTCAGCCCCGCTCCTGCCATTTTTGCATCTTGACACCTCTCCCCAGTCCCTATTTCTCTCTGCCTTCTCTTTCACACTCTCTCTCTCTCTGTGTTCTTCAGCCTCCTCGCCCCCCCCGCCCACTCTGTTTTCCTCTCCCCACATACCTCTCTGCTCCCTGTAGCCTCCTTACTCCAGCTCCAGCCTCCGGGCTTCCCCAGCATTGCTCCTTTGCTCTATCAGCTTTCTGCTTTCAATTAACACCAATTAACCTTAAGTTACCCCAACTTCCCTCCAGTCTAATGGTTCTAATCCCAGCACCAGCAACTTTCATCTCAGTCTCCACCAGCAGTAACCTTAAGTAACCCCAAGCCTCAGCTTCTCAGCCCAGCTCTCTTTCTAGCCTATTGGTACTAACCCCAGTCCCAATGACTTTCACCCCCTACACTTTCTCTCTCTCTCTCTTACCTTAACCTTCCCCCCGGCATCCCAAGTCCACCAAGCACATACATACACACCACAACACCCAAATTAGGAACTCACCTGTATGTATGTGTAGAGGAGTGGTAGGTGTTTGGGTTGTAGCCGTGTTAGTCTAAGGACATAGGCAGGAGTGGTATGCATGTGAATTCATATACATGTATGTCACTGTGTGCATGATATATGAATTAGTGATCTGTGTATCTGTATTGGGTGTGCAGGTATATATAATTGATTTTGGTGTAATTTCTTTTCATCTGTGTAGTGTGTGTAGGTGCTTGAATTGCTGATAGGTGTGCATTTGCCTAGGCTGGTAATTTTGGATGTGTATGTGCCAGAATTGGTAGTGCGTGTGTGTATGTGTGTGTGTGTGTGTGTGCGCGCACGCACGCACGCATGCCTGGTGGGGGTGCATGGACCTAGTGTGTGTGTATGCACCTAGTAATTTTGGAAGTGTATATGTCTGAATTGTTAGTGTGTGTGTGCAAGGCTGGTTGGGGTGCATGCACCTAGAGTGCGTGTATGTGCCTAGTGTGTGTGTACGCAACTAGAAATTTTGGATGTGTATGTACCTGAATTGGTAGTGTGTGTGTGCAAGTCTGGTGGGGGTGCATGGACCTAGTGTGTGTGTATGCACCTAATTGATTTTTGAGTGTGTGCATGTATACCACACCCTTCTGTCTAACAGTGCAATTTTGTGATCCTGAGACTTGGCCTGACCCCACAGGGCAAGAGAAGCACCCTCTGAAGATTGGAGGGAAGAGAGAAACCTCTCCCTTCCTGTGGGTGTCGGGTTCCCCCAAGATTTTTCCTCCAAGCTTTACCTCCACACCCTGCCCAAGCAAACCCTTATTCTCTAAGAACAGAAACTTAGCTGCTGCTGTGGACTGCACTGGGTTTCTCTTCTTTCCCTCCAGGACTTCTCTCCATGTGCCTCAAAGGGTGGTGACACTCTCTGCTCTGCCCCGTGACTCCTCTTCCAGTCATCTCCTGCAGAGACTGGCCAGGCCTCATCCGGTGACAGTTGCTGAGGTGACCTCAGCCGTGACGGCCAGGCCTCATCTGGTGACAGTTGCTGAGATGACCTCAGCAGTGACCTAACAATGCTGGGCTTTGTGCTGGCAGGTGACCTCATAGTAGAAGCCTGACGTGCTGTCTCTGGATTGTATTTTTTTTTGGTTGGTTGTTTTTTTCTCTGTTTCTACCACATGTGGGCATATGGAGTCAGTCCATTTTCTGTAAACAAGTCCATTCCCTAATGGACAGTGTCAAATTCCTTTCGCAGTCCCTTTTCTCTTCTGCGGGGGAGGCGAAGATGCCTGAAGTTTCCACTCTGAAAAATAAAACACCTGGTCAAATGGAGACATAACAAGATATGGGGGATTTCTGGGCAATACTGCAAGTGTTGTCTCACCCCACTATGCTATTGAAATTGCACCAAGCCAGGATGGCCTTCTTCTAGGCGTCTGAAGATGTGGACGTGCATTTAGTGGAAAAAGTGACCTTTTTCCATGCCCTCCCCTAGGCAATGAGACTTCTTTCTTGAACCTCCTGGAGGGACAGCCCAAGGAGCATTTGCACTTCACCCTTTGGACTGCTTCCAAGGAGAAGGTTTCTACAGGCTGGGCTTTGTGCTCCAAGAGACTTGATTTCCCTCTCTCCAAACCAATTAGGTGGCACCCCCAAGAGACTTGGGAGTGCAGAAGCATTACTGGGATGCCCCCTTGATTTCCTCAGCTCAGTTCCCTGTTGTTGGCATGAGCCCTCTGCCTGCCTCCCCTTCACTCCTCCACAGCTCAGAGCATTAAGCTGAGGTGCCCTTAGAGACAAAGAGCTAGCTTTTTCCCCCTTACTGTGACCTGGACATCAGCAGGCTAGGTCCGTGGTGGTACACAGCATGGCCACTCCCCTGCCGCTCCGAGTGACCGGGCTCAGCTGCCTATCCTCCATAAAGGGGTACGCCCTGTTCCCCCACTCACAGTCGACCTGTTGGTGCAGACTGGGCTGGAGGGTGAAGCCTGCTGCAGCAACACAACACTACGTCCTGGGGAGAAGCCGGACGGTGTTCCTGGCAATTGCACTGTGCAGGGCTTTGGCCCGTCAGGTGGCCCCTTACCCACTAGGCTGCTGTGTTTGGAGGGGCCGTGGAGAGTGAGGGAATTCAAGGGGCATCTGGGTAGCTACTTCTGAGAAGAATGTGAGAGTAAATTGGGTTTCAAGTCTTGTCCTCATTTTCCTTCTCCTTATGGAGTCAGAGGGTAATTATTCTGGCCCACTTCTCCTGTGGGCCTGAACATACTTGGCAACATCCTGAACTCACCAGAGCTGCAGCTGACACCTCTGTGGGGATTGAAGAGACTAACTGACTAGGGCACTGGACTGTTGTTTTTATAATGCCTAGCTGGGTCCTGTTCCTGACATCCCAGCTAAATGAGAAAATTCTATCAGAGATCCACCAGCCCCAGCAGCCATGAAGCAGGAAGCACCCTCTCAAGTTTTAGAGGCAGAGAGAAATCTCCCTGGCCAGATGGGTGCCAGGTTCCCCCATTATTTTCCCCCCAGGTTTGCCTCTGGGCGCTACCCAATCGCACCTGTCTTCCTTAAGAACAGAAACTTATCCTCTGCTCTTGATTGCTCTGGGTTTCTTTTCTTTTCCTCCTGGACTTCTCCCCTTGCTCCTCACATGTGGTGACACTGCCTCTGGCTCTTTGCTCCCATTCCAGTCATCTACTGCAAAGGCCGGGCAGCGACCGCTTGTGACAGTTCCTGAGATGACCTCAGCAGTGACCCAACAATACCAAACTTTCTGCTGGCCTGTGACCTCACAGGAGAGGTCTGACATGCTATGCCCAACTTTTGTTGTTGTTGTTGTTATTGGTTGGTTGCTTCTTTGCATTTCTCCCAGACCTGGGCAGTATGGCGTCCTTCAGTTTTCAATCTACAAGTCCCTTCACTAATGGGTTGTGTAAAGAAACCCTTCCACACTCCCTTGAGTCTTCTACGGGGGAGATGGAGATGTCTGGAGTTTGCACTCCTAAAAATGAAACCCCTAGAAAAACAGAGAGTAAGGAAGAGCAGTAGGATTTCAGAAGGAAATTCCAGTTGGTTTCTCAAATCTCATGATATCCGAAACTGCATCAAGCCAGGATGACCTTCTTCTCGGCTTCTGAACATTTGGAGACAGGTTTAGTGCATACAGTGCCCTTTTCAGTCCATGCCCCCGTCTAGGCAATTAGACTTCTCCCTTGAACCTCACAGAGGAACAGTCCAAGGAGCCTCTGCAGTTCATGCACTGGCCTTCTGTACAGGAAAAGGTTTCTGCAAGCTGATCCGTGACAAGCCAAAGACTTGGTTTCCCTCCATCTACATCAGCGCTGTGACAGTCCCCAGGGGAATTTAAAGTATAGAAGCATTACTGAGATGGCACCTGGATTCCCGCGCACAGTGACCAGTCTTTGGCATGAGCCCCCTGCTTGCCTCCCCTTCCCTCCTCCGTAGCTCAGAGCATTAAGCCAAGGCGCCCTTAGAGACAAAGCGCCTGGTGTTGCCAGGTGACCTTATAACAGAATCCTGTGAGGATCTCACTCTTCTGCCTTTTCTCTTTGTCCCAAATCTCAATTTTGAACCTTTCCTTACCAATAAGAGATGAGTCCCTAACTCCCACGGCCCCATTTGAAAATATAAGTCTTAAGATGCCCGGGTGATCACATGGAGCAGCAAGGGACTGAGTGTCTGCCTGCTGTTGATGTTTTCATCAGACTCCTCATTCTGAATGCTATTTATATACCATTGTAAAGAGGCTTCTTCATTATGTTTTATTGTTTCTCTCAATTTCTGTTTAGCTTATGTGGAACCAGTGAGCTCACTCGTGCCCTCACACTGACTGATGTTCAGTAGACAACTCAGACAATGTGTGTTAATAGAGAAAATGGCCCATAAATTGGCTGTAAAGTCCACAAAAGTATGGGCTGTTAGGGGACAGTGCCTGCTGTGAACTGAATGAAATTTCCATACCCCTGTGCTTTAGGAAATGATGAAGCCTTTAAGCTGCTTCACAGAAGAAGAACATTTTTTAATAGTTTAATGGTTTCTCTTATTACTAGTTTAA
>NW_005842706.1:620764-624724 GCF_000455745.1 Alligator sinensis
GGGGGGGGGGTGGCTAGGGAACAACCTGGAGCAAAGGCAGCTCTCTTAAAAGGCCTGATTTTTTATGGGCTCCAGAACACCTCTGAATCCCCTTGACTTAGGCCTTATACAGCCCTATAAGCAACTACAATTTCTAAGGCCTCAGCTTCTAACAGGCCACAATTAAAGCTCCTAAGTAGGACCGACTTTCCCCAGAAGGCTGATCTGCCACCTTCTGAGAGGCCACTTCCTTTAAGATGGCTTGAGAGTAAAAAGATGTGCCTCAAATCATTTGTCATTTTGAAAAGAAAGTCCTGGAATTTTAATTATATTTCTGGCAATAATTGGAAACAATTATTAAGCAAGCTTTCAGGTTCAAAAACCCTTCGTCAGGCTAAGCTTTCATTTTCATTCATTCTGCGCACCAGAATGAATGCACACCGGAAATCTATCAAAGACAGAAATACCCAATTACCTGTGGGGGCACATGTCTCACAAGAAAACCACTCTCTCTCCAAAATCTCAGTCCTGATCCTCAAAGGAAACTTGCAAAGTACTTCCCAGAGATGAGCCTATGAACTCCACTTCATCAGCCTCCTGGACACTAAAAATCATGGACTAAATATAGACATTGGATTTATGATACATTATAACCTTCCTGACATCTGACTCCCCAGGTATCTCTCCACTATTCATCCCCCTTCTCTCTACCCCCCACCCCCGGCCTGTCTCTCACCCATTGACTCCTCAATCTACATTTTCACTGACTACCTGTCTTGTATGCATACCAGCCCAACCTCTGGCTTCTTCCATCCAGGAAGAGCACACACCAACTGCAGAAACTTCCTTAGCCTGACAAAGGGTTTTTGAACCTGAAAGCTTGCTTAATAATTGTTTTCCAACTATTTAAATTGGTCTAATAAAAGATATCAGATTCACTCAAAGAACCTTGTCTGCCTATGTCCTTAGACCAGCCCGGCTACAACCTACACCCCTGTAATTATATTTCTCTGCATGTATCCCCTCTTCCATTGTCACTGGCTAAACCGTTCAGCTACCCAGTCAATGTTTATGCCTGTTTCAGACTTGCTCATGGTCCTCTTCTTCCTCAGTCCACATGAGCCAAGGTTGAAAAGGAACAGGTTTAAGGTCCCGTGTGGGAAATATGAACACAATTAGCACCTGAGCTTTCCTCCTACTGAACCTGTTTCCAACACTGATGGATGAGAGCAGCTCTTCAGTGGAAGTGGTCAAAGCTTACTCACAGGAATGCTCCCTGGACACCAGCAAGCTAGTATTTTCCTCAGTGTCTAGGAGACTTAGGTACACAAAATTCTCTCTAAGGTCTATATGGAATTTGATTACAAAGGGAACTAAAGGACTGCCATTTTTTGATCTTTACAAAGCCTTTTAATAAAAGTGGGGAATCTTCAGATCCTTTTAAAAAATGGGATACTGGCAGATGTCAGAATTATGGGGCAGGAGGGAAAAGCATTTCCAATCTTCTAGTGTTATCAAATTCTTCAAGAACAAATCCACAGCCTTTTCCCATTTCCAATCTGCTCTCAGTGTTTATGTCTTGAGTTTCCTTTAGATGGAGGCTCCTAATGCCATCTAGAATATCCCCAGATATTTTGAGAATTTCCCCTTTATTAACACATCTTTCCCTTTGTGTTCACTCTAAGACCCCTGACTAAGCAAGAGGGCAAAGCCATGAAGGAAAAGGGAGAACAAATTTGTACAGAAATGGTGAATGCAGAAGGATCAGAGAATATCTCCATGGCTATTGCTCCTGATAAAGAGCTATTACTGCCAATTCTCTTACCCTATTTGAGAGCAAGAACCAAGAGATCTGCACAGAGCTTAGGATCACTTTTTTACTGTTATTCAAAATTACCTTTAAGTGAAGGATTTTCCCCCTGAAAATGTCAAATTTAATTTCCTTTTTTTTGTTTGGCAAAATCATACAATGGCTTGCTTGACAGTATTTTCCAGGGATGAAGTGCACTCCTGATTAAAGGTTGATTGCTAGGACCATTGGAAGCTTACTAGTTAAGAGCAAAGGAACATATGAATGGTCACACTAAGGATACATCTGCACACAGCTGCTACTGCTCAAGTACTGGCTAGCTGGTTGTAGCATTCTGGAACTCAAAGCTACACAGACTGTAAAGCCAAACAAGATGCTTGGTAAATATTTAAGTGGTTAACAGTGTTTCCTACAGTCCAGTAGCGTCACTGGCAAGGGAAATTTCTTAAGCATAAGGACACCATTAGGGACAAAAACAGATGGATATAAACTGACCATGAATAAGTTTAGGTTGGATATTACAAGAAGGTTCCTAAACATGAGAGCAGCAGGGTCCTAGAAAAGCTTTTCAATACAATCAATGATGTGCTATGAAAACAGGTTTGTGTTCTCCGTTTTGAGCTTTCAGGAAATTAATTTTTATTAATAATTTTCAAAATCTTTTTCAGGATAAACTGATTATGATTGTGATTAAAAGGAAATAATTTATTAAAACACATTATGTTTTAACAGGCTAAAAACTGTAAAGACTGGTGAAGGTCTTTGGCATTAGCTGAGGTGGTTCATTTTTAAAGACCGTTTGGTGTCCATTGTCTTCTTCAGAGCATCTTTCACATCCTTGTTCCTAAGGCTGGAGATTATGGGGTTCAGCATGGGGATGAGCAGACAATAGAACATTGAGACAACATTTAAGTGGTCCGGGGACGATGTCTCGGAGGGTACTGCATACATGTAGAAGGTTGCACCAAAGAATAGCGCCACAGCCATGACATGGGAAGCACAGGTAGAGAAAGCTTTAAGCCTGCCTGAGTGAGAGCAAATCCCCAGGATGGCAGAAGCAATGTAGGTGTAGGAGACTAGGATGGCACCAGATGTAGATACTATGAAGAGAGTAGAGAAGGAGAACAATACAATCTCATTGATGTACGTTTCACTGCATGAGAGTTTTAATAGTGGTGGGAGGTCACAGAAGAAATGGTTGATCTCATTGAGCCCACAGAAATCCAGCTGGAACATTAGAGTGGTGTGCACAGCAGTATTGAAGCCACCACAGAGGTAGGAACCCAGAACCAACAAGTAACACATCCTCCTGGGCATGTTCACCTGATAGAGCAGAGGGTTGCAGATGGCTGTGAAGCGATCATAAGACATTGCTAGTAGAAGGAATGCTTCAGTGGAAACAAAGAGACCACCAAAAAAAACTGGGTGGCACATCCATTGTAGGAAATGGTTTTGCTCTCAGAGAAGAAGTTGACCAGGGCTTTGGGTGCAATGCTGGTGGAGTAGCAGAGGTCTATGAAGGACAGGCTCCTAAGGAAGAAGTACATGAGGGTAGTGTAGAGCTGTGGGTCAATACTTATGACAATGATCAAACCTACATTTCCCACTACAGTTATGGTGTAGACCACCAAGATGAGCACAAAGAGGAAAACCTGAAGAGGTGGGTGGTTGCTGAATCCCAGGAGAATGAACTCAGTCAATCTTGTGTGATTTTCCACAGTCACTGTGTACATCTCTGAGAAGCTGCAGGGGCATGAAAGAATCAGCAATAAACAACGAGGATGTCAAATCCACAAGCCAGACGAAACCCAGAAGTTGACAGAGATAATTAAACCTCAAAACACTAAACTGGGTAGGAAGCAATCTTGTTTCCATACAATTGACCCCAGGCTGAAATTTTCTCTGAAACAGAATAGGTCTTTTGTTTTTCTGGGTAGTGGGCAGGTCAGAAGGACAAAGGATCCACACTACTGCTGACCAATGCAGCAAGAATAGCTATTACCAGCAAGCCATCATTTAAAAGAAATGGCAGAGAATGCCAGTACCAATTCTTCCTCTTTCTAAGTATGGACTGCTTTATGAATCAAGTTAACTGTTGAAAAGCATCTTGATCACATGCCGTGTTGGTGAAGACTACGTTTTTGACAGGAGTCTAAATCAATAGCCCTAGT
>NW_005842706.1:624769-627059 GCF_000455745.1 Alligator sinensis
CTTAGGCTCCTTTGAAAGACTCTGCTGAAAATATACAAACCAAGATTTTCAAAGTTGAGCATCTACTGAGGAAACAGAATTCTCATTCATTTTAATGGGATCTGGGCATCCACATCTCCTACACTGCTTTGAAACTGTGGTGAGCAAAGAAACTTTTACCCTGAAATAAGCTAGTTCGTATATTTAGAAAATGTACCAGACAAGAGGCCATTGTTCAGACACCAGAGGTCATGCACTCAGGAAATATCTGTTATTCCAAGACAGTGGTCATGTACTCAGGAAATGTCTGTTACTCTGCTGCCTTGCTACCGCAACCTTTTAACGGCTGCTTAGCTTCCGCAAAAAGTTTTAAAATCAGCTAGACCAAAAATTCAACTAAAGAGTTTTGGGAAACATAACTAGAGAACCTGAAAATAGCTTGTTGCTGGGGAATTTTGTTAACGCAGCATTATAATTCTGTTGCTTATGGAAAGGTATCAAACTGAGTAAAAGCACACATGCGTCAAGTTTTTCCCACCTTTTTACCCTTATATGAAAGTGCTATGTATTGCTGTTGCCTTATCTTTTGAAAAAGTATAAAAAGGTCCTGTAGTCTTTGTTCAGGGCCATTTTTGCCTCTTTGTTGGCTATGGTCATTTGCTCGAGCAAATAAACTGCAGTAAAAGCCTTTACCCATGTTGCCTGGTTCCTATGCGGCTAGCCAACGGACTCTAGGGAGTTTTCTCCCACGACAATTTGGCGACCCAGATGGGACTCGTCTAACTTGAAGCCTTTAGAGACCTCCACCCCCTAACACCCCAGTGCACACCAGGTGAGTTCACCTATTAAGTTAGTTTTGAGAGGTAAATGGTCCCCTCGGGACCAATAAGGCAGGATCCTCAAATCGGGTAAAGGAACGGCACCGGTGGGTACCTCAGGTCTGTATAGTTTTAGTTTAATTTCTAGTTCCTGGTTGCTCCAGGGTTTTAGTTTCTAGTTAGTCCTTTAGAAGACTCTGGTCTTGTTTCTGTTTGATTGTGGGTTCGAGTCCCACCTTTATTCCTCTAGAGAATTCTGTTTAATTGTGAGTTCAAGTCCCACCTTTATTCCCCTAGAGGACTTTGAGAGCAGTCTTTAAGAGTATCCATCTGCCACTTTAAAAGCTGTTAGAGCAGCAGCCTGGCCGAAAGGCGAAAGACACAGATATAAAGTAAAAATGCTGTTATAACGGCCAATGACTAGAGTCTCGGACTCAAGACACCACTCCTCATGGAGAAAACCAGTGGGGTCCGAGAACACCGGTTGTTATACGTAGACAAAACAGCTTCTAGGAAGGTAGAACTTAGAAAATAAAACTGCTAGTACTTAAGTATAATCATGGATTTCAGCCAAGAAAAAGCTATTCCCAATTCACCCCTTGATTATATAATCAGGAATTAAAAACATTTGGAGGGACGGGCAGAACTATCCAAGTCTCGTATGGCAGAACTCTGTATGACTAACTGGACGTCTCAGTTAGATTTGGGAAGACAATGGCCAGAAAATGGATCGTTTGACCCAAATCGTTTAACTGCCTTGCGAAAAATCTTAGAGAACCTCCGCCCCGGTCAAATAAGCTATTGGTATTTGTGGGACAATATTGCTAGTAAGCGGTCAAAGTTCTCATCAGTCACCCCAACCCCTGTACCGCCCCTGAATTCGTTAGCTCCCTTTGAATGTCTAAAACATTCTGCACCACCCTCATATTTGGAAGATGATTATAAACCCATGCCTAGGCCCCATAACCCACAGTTCCGGGACACCGAACAAGAACCACCTGACGAGGGACTAGGAGATCTTGGAGAGGCACCATCTCGGCTGCCTCCCCCGGAACCCCGGATCCGGAGATGGATCAGGAGATCCCTCTCTGATTTCCAGTACCACTCCCATAACAAATCGCCTCCGACAACGGGTAGCTGCCCCTAATCTTCTGGCTCCCCTAAGGAAATAACCTGTGCCTGACAAAGATGGAGAAGTTGTCAACCACTGGACCCATACTCCATTCACCACTACTGATCTCTTAAATTGGCAAAAAAACACTCCTAGGCTCAGAGATAATCCTGAAATAGTCCTCACACGTTTTAAAACCATTTTCATGACTCATAACCCCTCCTAGTCAAATATTATACAGCTTCTCGAAAGTCTTTTAACTTCGGATGAAAAAACCCAAATATTACGCCACGCTAACCAATTTCTAGCCAGTCAGAATCCTGCAGACCACCCTATGCCCCATGGCGTACCCAGGCAAGATCCAAATTGAGATTATAACCAT
>NW_005842706.1:627090-630641 GCF_000455745.1 Alligator sinensis
AGAGTTCAATACAAATGCTAAAGAACAGCATCTTGAAAAGATTGAAAAAAGCAGGAGATAAAACTATAAACTGGTCTAAAGTAGCATCTACTGTTCAGAGTCCAGAAGAACACCCTTCAGATTATTTTAAAAGGCTCTGTAAGGCTATACGCCAATATAGAAACATAGACCCTGAGACACCTGCCACTCTGCCTGTGTTAAGACTTGTATTTATAAGTCAGGCTAGCGAAGACATTAGGAAAAAACTCCAACATGACACTGAGGGTGTTAAAAGCAAGTCCATGGCAGAAATATTAGCCATTGCTACTAAAACTTTTAATGGAAGAAAAAAGAAAAAGAAGAAGGAAAAACAAAAAGAGGACCAGTCCAATATTCGTATGTTGGCGGCAGTAATTCAGCCGCAAAATCTCTATAGAAGCAGCTTGCCCTGTGGCCCGAGACCCGTTATGCCTAGACCTCCAGGCCATACCCACCAACTTTATGAACCTAATGTATGTCATTATTGCAAACAAGAAGGACACTGGAAAAAAGAGTGTAAATTAAAACCAAGAAGGATTCCAAGCGATAACCCCGAGGACCAGAAAGTAAAAAACCCTCCATTCACTAATGTTACCCAGGATTTTACCCAAGACCAATTTGAAAATTGACGCGGTGAAAGAGATTCTACATGACACCTTTTACAACTTTCCTCTGTTCAACCTAAAAAAGTCACCCTAAGCTACAGTATTCAAAATCCCTTGATACCCTTAAAAATAAGGGGACACGTTTATGAGTGTCTGCTAAACACTGGAGCAACTTTTTCCAACATCTCTAAAAGACACCTTTCCCCGAGCAGAAAACAGGTTACAGTCATGGGAATTAAGAGCAAACCTTTCCATTGTCCCTTTTCTCAAACTGTTAATATCAAAATTAGCCCCCTTTCAACAAAACACTCCTTCCTTTTAACAAATAGTCCTGTCAACCTCCTAGGAAGAGACCTTCTTTGTAAATTGAGTACCACCATACAGTGTTCACCTGACAAAATCATTTTAACATTCCCATCCTCTCAAATCCCTACATTAACTGCGGTCCTTGTACCCACCCAGGACCCAAGCTTAGAGTCTCTTCCTTCTATTCTGAAAAAAAAAGTACCCTCAGAGATTTAAAGTCTCACCTCCAGCTCGGTGGAACTCCTAAAATCTGCAGATCCTGTCAAAATTCTAATTCATACCAATGTTAAACCACCTAGAGTACCCCAATACCCTTTAAAAGCAGAGGCAATTGAGAGACTCAAGCCTTTAATTAAAAACTTTTCCAAACAAAAAATTTTAATTCCCTGTCAGTCCCCCTGTAACACTCCTATACTTCCAGTAAAAAAACCCAAGCCTAATCCAGAAGGAAAGCCTGTATATCGTTTTGTTCAAGACCTCAGGCAAATTAATAAATATGTCATTCCTTGACATCCCATCATTCCTAACCCCAATACTATTTTGACTACAATACCTCCTGACACCGCTGTTTACACAGTAGTAGACCTCTGTTCAGCGTTTTTCAACATCCCCATCCACCCTGAATCCCAATATCTTTTTGCCTTCACCTGGGGTTCCTCTCAATTAACCTAAACACGGTTACCCCAAGGATATGTAAAATCTCCCAGCATTTTTTCTCAAATTCTTCACAAAAATTTACAAGATGTTACCTTTCCTAACTCCTCATCCCTTCTAATATACATGGATAATTTACTCTTGTGCTCTACCTCACCCGAGACTTCCACTCAAGACACCATTGTCTTACTCACTGCACTAGCCGCCAAAGGCCACAAGATGTCACCAAGCAAGCTTCAGTTCTGTAAATCCACTGTCAAATACTTGAGACATATTCTAAAGCAGGGACAATGACGCCTTAGTGATGACAGAATCCAAGCCATTCTTAATATTCCCCGACCTATAACAAAGCGCCAGGTTAGAGGTCTGCTGAGAATAGTGAGGTTCTGTTGCTCTTAAATTCCAGCCTTCGAAAAATTAACCAAGCCACTTGTACAACTCACCACCAAAGATGCAAAAGAACCAGGCTTTTAAAATCATGAAGCCGCCCGTAATTTCAACAATATAAAAACTGCTTTGACTTCTGCCCCAGCCCTAGAACTACCAGACTATCAAAAGCCTTTCACGCTCTTTGTTCATAAGCGACTAAAAGTAGCCTCTGGGGTACTTACCCAACCCTTGGGCACCACCCAACGTCCAGTAGCTTATTTCTCCACACAATTAAATCCAGTGGCAAAGGGAAGAGTGGGATACCTTCGTACAGTGGCAGCGGCTGCAACAATAGTCGAGAAAGCCCAGAAATTAGTCCTCGAATACCCCCTTATCCTAAAGGCTTCACACGCAGTGGCCCTTCTCCTCCTCCAGAGAAATACCCAACATTTTTCTCATCAGAGAATGAATAAATATGAAACCACACTTTTAATGACCACAAATGTAGTTATAAAAAGATGCAATACTCTAAATCCAGCTTCTCTATTACCTCTACCTAGTGACGGTAATCCAAACTCCCATGATTGCCTTCAAGTGACAGCATTTTCAAACAAACCAAGGGCAGATCTTAATAACATACCCTTAAACAATCCTGACTTGATTTTTTATGTAGACAGCTCTTCAAAAATAATTAACGGAATTAAAAAAATGGGCTATGCAGTGGTAACTCCATTTAAAGTATTTAAAACTAAGCCACTGCCTGGGCAGTTGAGTGCGCAAGCAGCCGAACTTACTACCCTTACACGAGCTTGCCAATTAACATCAAGCCACACTGTAAATATTTGAACTGATTCTAAGTATGCCTTTAGAATCTGTCATACCACTGAACAATTGTGAAAATAAAAAGAATTTCTACCAGCCTCTAAAACTAAAATCTCAAATGCCAAACAAGTCCATAATCTCCTACAAGCTATAATGGCACCAAAAGCTATAGCAGTAATGCATTGTCCAACCCACACCAAAAAGAGAGATCAAGTTTCAAAACGCAATGCCCTGACTGATGCAGCAGCCCAGACAGCGGCCCTACAGGCGCTCTCTGCTCTGGCCTTCCAAACTCAAATTCCTCAGTCAAAGACATATTTGGGAATATTACTAAAACCAAAAATATATGAGTCTGCTCCGCGGGACCGGAGAGCGGTCGGAATGGAGCCGCCTCTCACCCGCAGTGCACCGCATGTTCGTGGGGAACCTGGTGCAACAAAGATAAAAAGCGGCTGGAGCCACCTGTAAAAAAGATTAAATATGGCAATTACCAGATAAAAGAGTAGTACTACCTAAAGTAGCCCTTAGACCCTATCTACAGCAACTTCACCTAAACGAACATTTAAGTTGTAAAAAACTTGCTGCATTCACTAACAGGCACCCAGAGTTTACCAGGGAGCAAAAAAAGTTTTAAAACAATGCAGTATATGTCTTTGAAAAAATTATCAAGGCTCACATTTGTGAGAGCCCGGCAGGACAAATTATGCTGAGGGGAAACCAGCACGGGTTCGTGGCAGGCAGATCGTGCCTGACCAATCTAGTTTCTTTTTATGACCA
>NW_005842706.1:631366-635320 GCF_000455745.1 Alligator sinensis
GGGGCACAGAAGGGAATTGGTGAGTATTTATTCACCAAGGCGCCCCCGGGGGTTACAAGAAATAATGGCCACAAGCTAGCAGAGAGCAGATTTAGACTGGACATTAGGAAGAACTTCTTGACAGTTAGAGTGGCCAGGGTCTGGAACGGGCTCCCAAGGGAGGTGGTGCTCTCCCCTACCCTGGGGGTCTTCAAGAGGAGGTTAGATGAGTATCTAGCTGGGGTCGTCTAGACCCAGCCCTCTTTCCTGCTTATGCAGGGGGTCGGACTCGATGATCTATTGAGGTCCCATCCGACCTTAACATCTATGAATCTATGAATCTAAAAAGTTTAACATCAGAGGAAAAAAATCAGGACCCCCTGAAGCCCACTACGAATTAATTTTGCTGATATGCCTAAAGACAATGAGTACAAAAATCTCCTAGTAATTATTGATCAACTAACAGGGTGAGTAAAAGCCTTCCCCACCAGAAGAGCTGCAGCACAGCAAGTAGTAAAACTGCTCCTTAATAAAATTATACCCAAGTTTAATCCACCACGCATCATTAAAAGCAATCAAGAATCACATTTTACTACTAACATTAACAAAACTCTGACCAGCTGCTTAGGCATAGAATAAAAATTCCATACCCCTTGGCACCTAGAAAGCTCAGGACAAGTAGAGAGAATAAATCAAACCCTGAAACAGAAAATTAAAAAACTATGTGCTAAAAGTAGGTTAAAATGAACTAAGGCTCTCCCACTAGCTTTTATATCTATCAGAACTACTCCCAAGAGAAAACTCAAACTCAGCCCTTACGAGCTGCTGTTTAAACACCCTGTTCCCCAACATTCCCCTTTACTACCGGCTCACACTTCCTCTCTTCTAAACAATAAAGAACTCATTTCTTACGTTTTATCTCTACAGTCTCAGTTAAAATCTCTCCATAAGTACACTGCTTTAAGCCAACCCTTACCTGCCGATGTTCCAGCACATCGCATCCAACCTAAAGACTAGGTGTATGTAAAAACTTGAAAACGGTCTCCCCTTGAACCAAGGTGGCAAAGACTGTATCAAGTCCTCCTCACCTCTCACACCGCTGTCAAGGTAGAAGAAAAGAACAACTGAATTCATTACACTCGCACGAAGAAGAGAGAAGATTCACCAGAGCCTAGAGTCAGCTCCAACGCAAGCTTCCCCAACCAGGAAAAGGGGAGGCCAGAAGAAGACGATGGCGGACTTCACGGGAGCACCGCTTATCTACCTAACCACGACAAGGGTAAACCAGAAACAGACAAAAATACCTCCTAGACCTGCAGCCCACTAAACAACTTAAAACTCAGACTAACCAAAACTAACTAATGTACTGTTACAATAAGATAGTTATAGTTATACTATTCCTAAATTTCTTCTTTTCCAGAGGCATAAGCTCTGACACCAGCTACTGCAAATGTCAAAAATACCAAAAACAATGAAAAAAACCCAAGACTCACCCAGGCTGGGTGAGTGCTTCAGTCACTCTCTCTCAAATTAATGAGTATATTAACTCTGCCTACTAGTATTCCCCTTCAAGTTGCTGTGACTTACCAGAAGTCACAGTAAATAACTCTAGAATAGAATACTGCGTAAAACCTAAACACACAATTTACCAATAATTTATAAAATACCCACAAGACCAACCCTATCATACTACCCCTGTCTCTAATACCAATATCTACCTCCAATATGTTGAGAAGGCCGCCAAGGCAGACAACCAAAGCAACTGCTAGGCATATAGCCATTTCCCTCTCCATGCTCAAAGAGGGATCCCTATGATTCCTACCCCCTTGGGACTAGTAGAATCACTCCTGAATCCATCTAGTAACCCCAATCTCCCTAACAAAACTTGAGAACCGAATAAACGAAAGTACTACTTAATTATGCCAGTAATTAGAGAGTAGTGCTTCCACGTAAACTGTTCGGAAAGTTCCTGTCTAAACTTAAGTACTAGCACATGACGTCATTATTATACTGATTCTACTAAAAGAAATTAGCGTAATAATCATACACAAACTCCTACTTTTTGCAGCTCTTACAATAATTTTTACAACAACAAAAACTTAACCAATGACATTAATCCTGAATACAAACCTATCCCCAATTTAAAGAATACCCTGTAGTATTATTCGTACCATGATACCTCCCGGAGACAGTGCTTTTTCAATAAAACTGCAAATCCTTCCTTTAAATCAAAAGATAAACGAGGAGTGCTAGGATTAAAAAATGATAGCCGTATACCTCCCAAGTATTCAGGTCTCACCGCTTTAGAGAGACAATATTAAATCTGTAACTCTTATGCCTACTATAAAATCCCCACCAAAGAAAAAGGTATCTACTATCCGGCACTGCTAAGACCCTCTACGTCCTTCACCACACACCTTCCACGGGGCAGGTGGCAAAACAAAAAAAATTTGCCAGAAAGCTGTGATATAGTAAACCAAACAGCTCAACTTACCAAGGGAGTATTACCTAAGTATTCTTTTACAGGTATGCTCCCAAGAATAAACACTGCATGTCTTGAAAGGTATGTATTATACCTCCAGGCTGTAATAGAACTCATGGCTCACAAATACAACGAAGGCCACAAAAAACTTTCGAAAGCTGTCGCAGCTTTAGCTAACACACAAAAAAAACTCTGACAAATGATCATTCAGAATCACATAGCCCTTAATTTCCTCCACGCCGCTCAAGGAGGAGCATGTGCAGTTATTAAACCAGAATATTGTATATGAGTTAACAACTCTTTTACTATAGTTCAAAACCACCTCAATAATGCAGCTATCCATGTTCAAAATGCCAAAAACATAGCTAAAGTCCCTAAAAATATATCTCTTAGCTAGTTTAAGTAGTTCCCTTCTCTCACTAAATAGCTTAGACCTTTTGTACTAAGCATAATTAAAATAATTATTGCTATAGTTTGCCTATTATGCTACTTTCAGTGCTTGTGTTCGTTGAGACAACAATTTATGCAATAGCAAGTAAAAACATATAGTCAATTCATACAAATATCCAACATCAATCAAAACCTAACCCCACAAAAATTTAAATACCTAAAGTTGTGTTCCAAAACTTCCCCTGGAAGTTCAGAACAAAGAGGGGACTGTGGTGAGCAAAGAAACTTTTACTTGGTGAAGAGATGGAGACCTCGCCGCTGACTCCCGGCGCATCGTACGTCAGCCGGGATACTCCTTTCCTTATTCGCATGGGCCGGGGTGTATCGAGCACTATCTCCTTGAAGCTAACTTCTTCACTGCCATCAGGACTCCAACCCTGACCATGTGGGGACTCCAACTCCTGGTCCCAGTTAATATCACCCTCCTGTTCCCCACCTCAGCAGGATTTGATGAGACTCCTGTTGTATTCTGAGCCGGGTTGCTACTCTGCCCGGGCTGAGGGGACCCCCCTGGGATGGGCCCCACACTGGAGTCCATGGGGTCCTCGGTCTCTAAGTGACGCCAGGCGACCCCAGTACCTAGGTCTAACCCTTCAGAACAGTCTTCTTCAGACTCACTATTGGGCTCCTGCCAGTGTCCAGTGAGCTCACGCCCTTCCTGCTTTGCACAACGGATCCGCCGCCGTGTGGTACTTTTCCGTGGGGGCTCATGATCCCCTTCTCTTGTCATTGGGGGTCCCACCAACTCCCCTACTGGAAGGAGCAAGTTCCTGTGCACAGTCTTTTCTGGGCCACTTCCATTTTCAGGGCGTATTTTGTAGACTGGTAAATTCCCAAGTTGTCTTTCAATAATATAAGGAGAGGGCCGCCACCTATCAGCAATGTTGTGTTTTTCCTACCACCCCAAGGTTCCTCAACAGTGCCCTATCTCCAACCTGTAGGCCTTGCTGACATACTCGAAGGTTATACCTCTGCTTGTGCTGGGCTGTGTTTCGATGAGCAGCCTCCATTGCCAGCTGGGACGCTCGCCGCCGTCACTCTCT
>NW_005842706.1:635748-636252 GCF_000455745.1 Alligator sinensis
TCCCTGGTGTGGTAGACCTGGGCATACCTGGTAAAGTGATCTGTGACTACTAGTACATTGCTGATGTTTTTGCGATCAGTTTCAATAGTTAGGAAGTCAATACACACCAGCTTCAAGGGCTTTGAACTGCTGATGGTGTGCAGGTATGCCATCCTAGTCAGCAAAGTCTTCCGCTGCACACAGCATGCACAAGTTTCACATTTCTTTTGGACATCTCTGGCCATCCCAGGCCAATAAAATCGGTCCCAAACCAATGACAGCATTCGCTCAATCCCAAGGTGCCTGAGGTCATCATGCAATGCTCTTAGTGCCAGTGTCTGGTATTCTTGGGGCAGCACTAGTTGCTTGTGAGTGCCCCCATCCGGGGTGGTTACCATTCGATACAGCACTCCCTCTATGACCCTCAGTTGGGGCCATTAACGAAGGAGGTGTTGGACACCAAGTGTTTTAGGCTTGAACTCTTTTGACAAGTCCCCTTTTTTCTTTTTTTCTAAAATTTCTTTT
>NW_005842706.1:636382-638574 GCF_000455745.1 Alligator sinensis
TCTCTCTGCCTCAGATGTTCTTCTTTCCTCCAAACCACAGATGCTCTGCACTTCATGCACCGTTGCTATTTCTCTCTCCTGCTTATACGGTTGTTGTGATAAAGCATCATGTTTTTCCTCCCTGCTCTGTAGTGTAAGCTGAAACAGTAATCAGCCAATGCTGCTACCCAACAGTGCCCTGTTGCATCCAGCTTGGCACTTGTTAGCACATAGGTCAGTGGATTGTTATCAGTCCAAACTTCAAACTGGGTCCCATACAGGTAGTCCTTGAATTTGTCAGTCACCGCCCACTTGAGTGCAAGGAACTCTAGCTTATGCGTCGGGTACCGAGTTTCACTGTCGACTAAGCCTCAGCTGGCAAAAGCAACGAGTTTTAATTTTCCTTGGTGCTCTTGGTATAGCACAGCCCCCAACCCCTCAAGACTGGCATCCGTATGCAATACAAATGGCCATTGTGGGTCTGCATAAACTAATACTGCGGCACATGTCAAACTCCGGCTGAGGGCTCTGAATGCCCGCACACAATTTTCATCCCATCGCGGCCCAAATGATTCTAATGGGTCCTGCAAACCCAAGGGCCTGCCTGCTCTTGCCTTAGACAGAGCTCCTTTACTTCGGATCTGGCTCCATTTCATCTGATATCCCCGAGTGAGGTCGTTTAGGGGTTTTGCCAATCGGGCATAGTTCTGGACAAATCATCTATAGTACCCAGCAAACCCCAAGAATCGCTTAAGTTCCTGAAAGTTCCATGGCCTTGGCCACGTTGCCACGGCATTGATCTTATCGGGGTCTGTGCTGACTCCCTCCTGGGACACTATATGTCCAACGTATTTGACTGACGTCTGGCAAAACTGGCACTTGTCCAGGGCAAGCTTAAGCCCAGCAGCTTGCAATTGATCCAGGACTTTCAACAGTCGCTCTTCATGCTCCTCTAGTGTCTTCCCAAATACTATGAGGTCATCCAGGTATACCAGCACTTGGGTCATGTTCATATCTCCCACTACCTTTTCCATTCACCATTGAAATGTAGCAGGAGCACTGGGTAATCCCCTGGGGCATCCGCTCGAATTGGTAGAACCCCAGTGGGCAGATGAAAGCTGTTTTTTCTTTATCCTCTTGTGCCAGTGGAATTTGGTAATAACCGCTTCGCAGATCAAGCACCGAGAACCACTGGCTTCCCAACAAACAATCAAAGGCATCTTGCACTCGGGGAACGGTGTATTGGTCCACCGTAGTGCAGCTGTTGAGGGTTCGATAATCAATGCACATCCGAATTTTGCCAGATTTTTTCCGCACTACCACAATTGGGGAGGCGTATGGGCTACGTGTCTTGGATATGATACCATGGCCCAAAAGTTCCTGGAGGTGCTGCCTCACATCCTCCATCTCTGAAAGGGCAATTCGTCGGGAACGCTCCCAAAACGGTCGGGTGTCTTGAAGCCGAATAGAATGCTCCACTCCTTTAGCCAGCCCAACATCCCACTCATGCACAGAGAATACGTTCCCTCAAGCACTTAGCTTTTCCTGCAGTCGGGTCTTCCAAGCAGCTGGCACTGGAGAGCTGCCAAAACTGAACTTTGCAGGGTCCACAATCTGGGTTTGTGAAGACTGTGTAGGCGACGCAGCTACCTCTGCTTCAACCAGTTCAGCTACACATTGTCCCGGCTTCACTGTGATGTCTTTCCCTCTGGGGTTCACTACTAATACAGTCACTGAAGATGGAGCTTGCCCTCCAATATCAACTACCCCACTGGGAACCAGCATCTGCCTTAAGGGTCCAGAGTTCTTAGGTGGCTCTACCACAGCCAGCTTCTTGTGATGGGTCCGGGCAATGCCCTTAGGGGCAGTGAGTAAAAACTGGCTGCCTCACGCAGGCACCTTTTCAGGAGTCTCGCCTGCATAATACAAAGCTCCCAGCCTGACATCAGTTTCAGGGCCGGCCGAGGTCTCAATCCGCTGATATGCTCCAGTCAAAGGGCATGCATGGGCAAAGCTTTTAAGTACTGCTTCCTGGCCTTTTGCCGACAATATCGCGCTAGCACTTGGAACAGACTGGAATTCGTTCCGACAATTATATTGGCCCCCTGCATCCACTTAGGATCTGGGCACACAAGCGCAGCAACAGCCACAGACTTGCATACCCCAGCCACTTCCTTGGGGAACTCTAGCTGGGCAGTAACATACCCACTGTA